>NW_027671942.1:0-88823 GCF_964165515.1 Mesoplodon bidens | reverse complement strand
AGGGAGACAAACTTGAGGGGCTTTCTCCTGGCACATTCCATTCTAAATTCCAATCTACAACACGACTTCCATTGAGGCTCTGTTGCCCTAGTAACCAGAATTGGTAAGGGAGAACTGCTGCCACCTTGTGGCCGTTTCACACAACAGCAGCTTTAATCCCAGCGCTAATGGTCAGTTGATATTCAAAATCATTGCAGGCCTGTAAATGACACCTGCCCTGAAAACAAATCCTGGGGTCACATATCGACCAAAAAATTCAAAGGACGTCCATATTTCAAAACGACCGTTTCAAAAGCCATATTTTATGCACATTAGTTTTCTGCTTCTTTTTCTTTCTTTCTTTTTTGGTTAAAAAAACGGGAATGGAAAAAGGCATCCCTCAGAAGGGGCGAAAATAGTTGCAAACGAATCAATGGAGAAAGGTTTAATCTCCAATATATATAAACAGCTCATGCAGCTTAATATTAAAAAAACAAACAACCCAATACAAAAATGGGCAGAAGATCTAGAGATACGTTTCTTCAAAGAAGACACAGAGATGGCCAAGACGCACATGAAAAGCTGCTCAACAGCACTAATTATTAGAGAAATGCAAATCAAAACTACAATGAGGTATCACCTCACACCTGTTAGAATCGGCATCATCAGAAAATCTACAAACAACAAATTCTGGGGAGGCTGTGGACAAAAGGAGCCCTCTTCCACTATTGGTGGGAATGTAAATTGATACAGTCACTATGAAGAACAGTATGGAGTTTCCTTAAAAAAAAACTCGAAATAGAATTACCATCTGATCAAGCAATCCCACTTCTGGGCATATACCCAAAGAAAACCATAAATCTAAAAGGCACATTCACCACAATGTTCATTGCAGCACTATTTACAAGAGCCAGGTAATGGAAGCAACCTAAATGCCCACAGACAGATGAATGGATAAAATTGGGGTACATATATAAAATGGAATATTACTCGGCCATAAAAAGGAATGAAACTGGGTCATTTGTAGAGACATCGATGGATCTAGAGACTGTCATACAGAATGAAGTAAGTCAGAAAGAGGAAAACAAATATTGTATATTAATGCATATATGTGGAACCTAAAAAATGGTACAGATGAACTGGTTTGCAGGGAAGAAATAGACACACACAGGTAGAGAACAAACGTATGGACACCAAGTGTGGGAAGCCATGGGGTGGTGGTGGTGGGACGAGTTGGGAGATTGAGATTGACCTGTATACATGTATATGCATAAAATACATAACTAATAATAACCTGCTGTAATATAAAAGTAAATAAAATTAAATTTCAAAATTTTAAAAAATAAAATTTAGATACAAATAAAGGCAGCTTCATAACAGAACCTATCAGAATGTTTGTTTTTGACCAACTGCTAAATAATAGAGAAGTTCAATTGTGTGGATGCATCTTCATTTTGGTAACATTACAAATAAATATTAATTATGTATTTCAAATAATCCAACAGTCTGAATACAAATGTTTTTAAGTCACAAGGGTAATGACTATAAAAAATTCTTATAATCTTAAAAAAAGTGACTCTACATCTCCAGAGAAAAAAGTCTAAGAATTATTAAAGTGAAGATGGTAACTTTCATCATGGAGCCAATGATGTTTCCATAATTATTGGTTTACATAAGTGTTGAAGTCATTTATATAATTACTTTTTAATTTTTAGAATTCACTAGACAGAATGAAGATAGTTACTGAGCAGGATACTTATTGAGAATGTTAGCCCGAAGCAAATCACCTATCAACAAGATGAAAGTTTCATGTTAATACTAAATGAAATTCCCTAAGGTAGCTCCATACATTATGGTATATGCTTTTCGAAATATAGAGATAAATAACTTCATTCTTCACATTATTTCTTTTTTTTGTTTGTTTAATTTTTCAGGAGGGAAGCAGGCATGAAACATGTTTTCCCTTTTTTCCCATTTATTTCTCACTTTGCTTGCTGGGCTCTTTTTTCTTTTTCTCTCTTCACTATCCTCAACAAATAAGGTTATTCTACGCAATAACATACATTTAAGTTCCTCAGTAATTAGTGGTTTGTGACCTAGAAAGTGATACTTGCTTAAAATATCTATTATTTTTGGAAGCTTGTATTTCACCTCCTGGGCTTTTACCTAACGACTTAATGATGATTCGGGGAGAGGTATGCTTGGTAGAGGTGAGATTTAAGCAAAGGGATAGAATGTGCTTATAAATACTATGTCCCAGTCACTATATTAAACTCTTTTCATACATGATTTCATTTAAGGAGGTCACAAAAAAATAAAAAAATAAATAAAATAAAATAAAATAAAATTTAAATATAAAACAGAAAAAAGTTCTTCCCTTCACACAGATGTATTTATAGGAATGAATTATTTCCATGCTTATATCTATAAATATATAAAAGAGGAATAAAATCTAACTTGAACCATAAAAGAAAAAAAAACCTGAACCCACCAGTTATACAGAGGAAAACCCTATCAGGGCACCTGCTCCAGCGGCAAAAAATTCTGAAATTGGTCACAGGTGGGGAATCATCTCCCATACAGCCAGCAACCCACCCCCCACGCAAGGAGCGTCCTCATTGAAAAGCTGGGGGACCGAGGTGAGGCATCTCTGAATAAAGGTGAGCTGAGCCCCAGGCCAGCTGCTGCTGAACTCTTCCCACCCTTCCCAGGTAAAACACCTGAATATGTACAAGGGCGTGAAAGACTAGAGGAAGGGCCGTGGAGCCACACCAGAGACAGCACGCAGGCCAACTTGATGCCTGCAGCCCAGCCAGGGTGGTCCTGGCCCCCGGCGCTCTTCCGGAAGCTTTCCATTGTCCTGCCTGAGATACCCAACCTGTCCCGGACCCCACTGCTTTTTTCCTTCCTCACCTCTGTCCGGAGAGAAATTCCAGCGGAAGGTATGGGTGACACATCCTCTTCTTTACAGGTGGCAGCCTGGCAACTCCTGCAGAAAGGCCAGCAGAACTCCACTCACACCGGCCCACCAACAAAGCTGTGGCCCCTCATTCCCTCCCAAAAGCACAGCCCCGAGACTGCTCACGGGGCAAAGAATATGGAGGCAGGCACAGCTTCAGGAGCTATTGCTGCCTGGAGCGCTGTTTATATTGACCTCAACCAGGCACACCTGGGGAGGGCCGGCCGGCAGGATAAGGCTGCCCACGTCAGCTAATCCACAACCCTCAGGGAATCACAGTGTTGAAAATGGACCTCGCTATATCAGAATAGAAGCCAAGGAAAAAAAGGACACAATGCCATTTGCAGCACCGTAGGTGAGCCTAGAGGTTATCACATGACTTGTAGTAAGTCAGAAAGTGAAAGACACATATCGTATCATATCACTTATAGGTGTTACCTAAAAATGGATACCAGGGCAGATATTTCCACGGAGAAGGGCAATCACAGATTCATTAAACAAACTTATGGTTCACCAATGGAAAGGTGTGAGGATGGATTTCATTACGATATTGGGGTTAACAGACATATACAAACACAGGTGACATATATAATCACCTAAGACCTACGGAATACAAAGAGAGGACTACTCAACATTCTGTCATAACGTACATGGGCAAAGGATCCCAGGAAGAACAGACATCTGTATATGTGTAAAAGAACCACATCTTCCACACCTACAACAAGCCAAGCATTGTAATCAAACTTGCTGTAATAAAAAATAAAAAATTAAATTAAAAACACGAACAAGAAGTAGTGAGACAAACTTGAGGGGCTTTCTCCTGGCACATTCCATTCTAAATTCCAATCTAGAACACGACTTCCATTGAGGCTCTGTTGCACTAATAACCAGATTTGAAAGAGAGAACTGCTGCCACCTTGTGGCCGTTTCACACAACAGCAGCTTTAATCCCAGCGCTAAAGGTCAGTTGATATTCAAAATCATTGCAGGCCTGTAAATGACACCTGCCCTGAAAACAAATCCTGGGGTCACATATCGACCAAAAAATTCAAAGGACGTCCATATTTCAAAACGACCGTTTCAAAAGCCATATTTTACGCACATTAGTGTTCTGCTTCTTTGTCTTTCTTTCTTTTTTGGTTAAAAAAACGGGAATGGAAAAAGGCATCCCTCAGAAAGGGCGAAAATCGTTGCAAACGAATCAATGGACAAAGGTTTACTCTCCAATATATATAAACAGCTCATGCGGCTTAATATTAAAAAAAACAAACAACCCAATACAAAAATGGGCAGAAGATCTAAAGAGACGTTTCTTCAAAGAAGACACAGAGATGGCCAAGACGCACATGAAAAGCTGCTCAAGAGCACTAATTATTAGAGAAATGCAAATCAAAACTACAATGAGGTATCACCTCACACCTGTTAGAATCGGCATCATCAGAAAATCTACAAACAACAAATTCTGGGGACGGTGGGGACAAAAGGATCCCTCTTCCACTATTGGTGGGAATGTAAATTGATACAGTCACTATGGAGAACACTATGGAGTTTCCTTAAAAAAACTAGAAATAGAATTACCATCTGATCCAGCAATCCCACTTCTGGGCATATACCCAGAGAAAACCATAAATCAAAAAGGCACATTCACCACAATGTTCATTGCAGCACTATTTACAATAGCCAGGTAATGGAAGCAACCTAAATGCCCACAGACAGATGAATGGATAAAGATGTGGTACATGTATAAAATGGAATATTACTCAGCCATAAAAAGGAATGAAACTGGGTCATTTGTAGAGACATCGATGGATCTAGAGACTGTCATACAGAATGAAGTAAGTCAGAAAGAGGACAAATATTGTATATTAATGCATATATGTGGAACCTAAAAACTGGTACAGATGAACTGGTTTGCAGGGAAGAAATAGAGACAGAGGTAGAGAACAAACGTATGGACACCAAGTGTGGGAAGCCATGGTGTGGTGGTGGTGGGATGAGTTGGGAGATTGGGATTGACCTGCATACATGTATATGCATAAAATACATAACTGATAATAACCTGCTGTATAAAAAAGTAAATAAAATTAAATTTCAAAATTTTCAAAAATAAAATTTAAAAGTAATACAGAAAAAAGTTCTTCCCTTCACACAGATGTATTTATACGAATGAATTATTTCCATGCTTATATCTATAAATACATAAAAGAGGAATAAAATCTAACTTGAACCATAAAAGAAAAAAAAACCTGAACCCACCAGTTATACAGAGGAAAACCCTATCAGGGCACTTGCTCCAGCGGTAAACAATTCTGAAATTGGTCAGAGGTGGGGAATCATCTCCCATACAGCCAGCAACCCACACCCCATGCAAGGAGCGTCCTCATTGCAAAGCTGGGGGATCGTGCCGAGGCATCTCTGAATAAAGGTGAGCTGAGCCCCAGCACAGCTGCTGCTGAACTGTTCCCACCCTTCCCAGGTAAAACACCTGAATATGTACAAGGGCTTGAAAGACTAGAGGAAGGGCCGTGGAGCCACACCAGCAACAGCACGCAGGCCAACTTGGAGCCTGCAGGCCAGCCAGGGTGGTCCTGCCCCCGGGCGCTCTTCCGGAAGCTTTCCATTGTCCTGCCTGAGATACCCCACCTGTTCCGGCCCCCACTGCTTTTTTCCTTCCTCACCTCTGTCCGGAGAGAAATTCCCGCGGAAGGTATGGGTGACACATCCTCTTCTTTACAGGTGGCAGCCTGGCAACTCCTGCAGAAAGGCCAGCAGAACCCCACTCACACCGGGCCACCAACAAAGCTGTGGCCCCTCATTCCCTCCCACCAGCACAGCCCCGAGACTGCTGACGGGGCAGAGAATATGGAGTCAGGCACAGCTTCAGGGGCTATTGCTGCCTGGAGCGCTGTTTATATTGACCTCAACCAGGCACACCTGGGGAGGGCCGGGCAGCAGGGTAAGGCTGCCCAGGTCAGCTAATCCACAACACTCAGGGAATCACATTGTTGAAAATGGACCTTGCTAAGGCAGAAGAGAAGCCAAGGAAAAAAAGAACACAATGCCATTTGCACCACCGTAGATGAGTCTAGAGGTAATCACGTGACTTGTAGTAAGTCAGAAAGTGAAAGACACATATCATATCATATCACTTATAGGTGTTACCTAAAAATGGATACCAGGGCAGATATTTCCACCGAGAAGGGCAATCAGAGATTCATTAAACAAACTTATGGTTCACCAATGGAAAGGTGTGAGGATGGGTTTCATTACGATATCGGGGTTAACAGACTTATACAAACACAGGTGACATATATAATCACCAAAAACCTACGGAATACCAAAAGAAGACTCATCATTCTGTCATAACGTACATGGGAAAAGGATCCCAGGAAAAACAGACATGTGTATATGTGTAAAAGAACCACATCTTCCACACCTCCAACAAGCCAAACATTGTAATCAAACTTGCTGTAATAAAAAATAAAAATTAAAAACACGAACAAGAAGTAGGGAGACAAACTTGAGGGGCTTTCTCCTGGCACATTCCATTCTAAATTCCAATCTAGAACACGACTTCCATTGAGGCTCTGTTGCCCTAGTAACCAGAATTGGTAAGGGAGAACTGCTGCCACCTTGTGGCCGTTTCACACAACAGCAGCTTTAATCCCAGCGCTAATGGTCAGTTGATATTCAAAATCATTGCAGGCCTGTAAATGACACCTGCCCTGAAAACAAATCCTGGGGTCACATATCGACGAAAAAATTCAAAGGACGTCCATATTTCAAAACGACCGTTTCAAAAGGCATATTTTATGCACATTAGTTTTCTGCTTCTTTTTCTTTCTTTCTTTTTTGGTTAAAAAAACGGGAATGGAAAAAGGCATCCCTCAGAAGGGGCGAAAATAGTTGCAAACGAATCAATGGAGAAAGGTTTAATCTCCAATATATATAAACAGCTCATGCAGCTTAATATTAAAAAAACAAACAACCCAATACAAAAATGGGCAGAAGATCTAAAGATACGTTTCTTCAAAGAAGACACAGAGATGGCCAAGACGCACATGAAAAGCTGCTCAACAGCACTAATTATTAGAGAAATGCAAATCAAAACTACAATGAGGTATCACCTCACACCTGTTAGAATCGGCATCATCAGAAAATCTACAAAGAACAAATTCTGGGGAGGGTGTGGACAAAAGGAGCCTTCTTCCACTATTGGTGGGAATGTAAATTGATACAGTCACTATGGAGAACAGTATGGAGTTTCCTTAAAAAAAAACTCGAAATAGAATTACCATCTGATCAAGCAATCCCACTTCTGGGCATATACCCAAAGAAAACCATAAATCAAAAAGGCACATTCACCACAATGTTCATTGCAGCACTATTTACAGTAGCCAGGTAATGGAAGCAACCTAAATGCCCACAGACAGATGAATGGATAAAATTGGGGTACATATATAAAATGGAATATTACTCGGCCATAAAAAGGAATGAAACTGGGTCATTTGTAGAGACATCGATGGATCTAGAGACTGTCATACAGAATGAAGTAAGTCAGAAAGAGGAAAACAAATATTGTATATTAATGCATATATGTGGAACCTAAAAAATGGTACAGATGAACTGGTTTGCAGGGAAGAAATAGACACACACAGGTAGAGAACAAACGTATGGACACCAAGTGTGGGAAGCCATGGGGTGGTGGTGGTGGGACGAGTTGGGAGATTGAGATTGACCTGTATACATGTATATGCATAAAATACATAACTAATAATAACCTGCTGTAATATAAAAGTAAATAAAATTAAATTTCAAAATTTTAAAAAATAAAATTTAGATACAAATAAAGGCAGCTTCATAACAGAACCTATCAGAATGTTTGTTTTTGACCAACTGCTAAATAATAGAGAAGTTCAATTGTGTGGATGCATCTTCATTTTGGTAACATTACAAATAAATATTAATTATGTATTTCAAATAATCCAACAGTCTGAATACAAATGTTTTTAAGTCACAAGGGTAATGACTATAAAAAATTCTTATAATCTTAAAAAAAGTGACTCTACATCTCCAGAGAAAAAAGTCTAAGAATTATTAAAGTGAAGATGGTAACTTTCATCATGGAGCCAATGATGTTTCCATAATTATTGGTTTACATAAGTGTTGAAGTCATTTATATAATTACTTTTTAATTTTTAGAATTCACTAGACAGAATGAAGATAGTTACTGAGCAGGATACTTATTGAGAATGTTAGCCCGAAGCAAATCACCTATCAACAAGATGAAAGTTTCATGTTAATACTAAATGAAATTCCCTAAGGTAGCTCCATACATTATGGTATATGCTTTTCGAAATATAGAGATAAATAACTTCATCCTTCACATTATTTCTTTTTTCTTGTTTGTTTAATTTTTCAGGAAAGAAGCAGGCATGAAACATGTTTTCCCTTTTTTCCCAATTATTTCTCACTTTGCTTGCTGGGCTCTTTTTTCTTTTTCTCTCTTCACTATCCTCAACAAATAAGGTTATTCTACGCAATAACATACATTTAAGTTCCTCAGTAATTAGTGGTTTGTGACCTGGAAAGTGATACTTGCTTAAAATATCTATTATTTTTGGAAGCTTGTATTTCACCTCCTGGGCTTTTACCTAACGACTTAATGATGATTCGGGGAGAGGTATGCTTGGTAGAGGTGAGATTTAAGCAAAGGGATAGAAAGTGCTTATGAATACTATGTCCCAGTCACTATATTAAACTCTTTTCATACATGATTTCATTTAAGGAGGTCACAAAAAAAATAAAATAAATAAAATAAAATAAAATTTAAATATAAAACAGAAAAAAGTTCTTCCCTTCACACAGATGTATTTATAGGAATGAATTATTTCCATGCTTATATCTATAAATACATAAAAGAGGAATAAAATCTAACTTGAACCATAAAAGAAAAAAAACTTGAACCCACCAGTTATACAGAGGAAAACCCTATCAGGGCACCTGCTCCAGCGGCAAAAAATTCTGAAATTGGTCACAGGTGGGGAATCATCTCCCATACAGCCAGCAACCCACCCCCCACGCAAGGAGCATCCTCATTGAAAAGCTGGGGGACCGAGGTGAGGCATCTCTGAATAAAGGTGAGCTGAGCCCCAGGCCAGCTGCTGCTGAACTCTTCCCACCCTTCCCAGGTAAAACACCTGAATATGTACAAGGGCGTGAAAGACTAGAGGAAGGGCCGTGGAGCCACACCAGAGACAGCACGCAGGCCAACGTGATGCCTGCAGCCCAGCCAGGGTGGTCCTGTCCCCCGGCGCTCTTCCGGAAGCTTTCCATTGTCCTGCCTGAGATACCCCACCTGTCCCGGCCCCCACTGCTTTTTTCCTTCCTCACCTCTGTGCGGAGAGAAATTCCAGCGGAAGGTATGGGTGGCACATCCTCTTCTTTACAGGTGGCAGCCTGGCAACTCCTGCAGAAAGGCCAGCAGAACTCCACTCACACCGGGCCACCAACAAAGCTGTGGCCCCTCACTCCCTCCCACAAGCACAGCCCCGAGACTGCTCACGGGGCAAGGAATATGGAGGCAGGCACAGCTTCAGGAGCTATTGCTGCCTGGAGCGCTGTTTATATTGACCTCAACCAGGCACACCTGGGGAGGGCCGGCCGGCAGGATAAGGCTGCCCACGTCAGCTAATCCACAACCCTCAGGGAATCACAGTGTTGAAAATGGACCTCGCTAAATCAGAATAGAAGCCAAGGAAAAAAAGGACACAATGCCATTTGCAGCACCGTAGGTGAGCCTAGAGGTTATCACATGACTTGTAGTAAGTCAGAAAGTGAAAGACACATATCGTATCATATCACTTATAGGTGTTACCTAAAAATGGATACCAGGGCAGATATTTCCACGGAGAAGGGCAATCACAGATTCATTAAACAAACTTATGGTTCACCAATGGAAAGGTGTGAGGATGGATTTCATTACGATATTGGGGTTAACAGACATATACAAACACAGGTGACATATATAATCACCTAAGACCTACGGAATACAAAGAGAGGACTACTCAACATTCTGTCATAACGTACATGGGCAAAGGATCCCAGGAAGAACAGACATCTGTATATGTGTAAAAGAACCACATCTTCCACACCTACAACAAGCCAAGCATTGTAATCAAACTTGCTGTAATAAAAAATAAAAAATTAAATTAAAAACACGAACAAGAAGTAGTGAGACAAACTTGAGGGGCTTTCTCCTGGCACATTCCATTCTAAATTCCAATCTAGAACACGACTTCCATTGAGGCTCTGTTGCACTAATAACCAGATTTGAAAGAGAGAACTGCTGCCACCTTGTGGCCGTTTCACACAACAGCAGCTTTAATCCCAGCGCTAAAGGTCAGTTGATATTCAAAATCATTGCAGGCCTGTAAATGACACCTGCCCTGAAAACAAATCCTGGGGTCACATATCGACCAAAAAATTCAAAGGACGTCCATATTTCAAAACGACCGTTTCAAAAGGCATATTTTATGCACATTAGTGTTCTGCTTCTTTGTCTTTCTTTCTTTTTTGGTTAAAAAAACGGGAATGGAAAAAGGCATCCCTCAGAAAGGGCGAAAATCGTTGCAAACGAATCAATGGACAAAGGTTTACTCTCCAATATATATAAACAGCTCATGCGGCTTAATATTAAAAAAAACAAACAACCCAATACAAAAATGGGCAGAAGATCTAAAGAGACGTTTCTTCAAAGAAGACACAGAGATGGCCAAGACGCACATGAAAAGCTGCTCAAGAGCACTAATTATTAGAGAAATGCAAATCAAAACTACAATGAGGTATCACCTCACACCTGTTAGAATCGGCATCATCAGAAAATCTACAAACAACAAATTCTGGGGACGGTGGGGACAAAAGGATCCCTCTTCCACTATTGGTGGGAATGTAAATTGATACAGTCACTATGGAGAACACTATGGAGTTTCCTTAAAAAAACTAGAAATAGAATTACCATCTGATCCAGCAATCCCACTTCTGGGCATATACCCAGAGAAAACCATAAATCAAAAAGGCACATTCACCACAATGTTCATTGCAGCACTATTTACAATAGCCAGGTAATGGAAGCAACCTAAATGCCCACAGACAGATGAATGGATAAAGATGTGGTACATGTATAAAATGGAATATTACTCAGCCATAAAAAGGAATGAAACTGGGTCATTTGTAGAGACATCGATGGATCTAGAGACTGTCATACAGAATGAAGTAAGTCAGAAAGAGGACAAATATTGTATATTAATGCATATATGTGGAACCTAAAAACTGGTACAGATGAACTGGTTTGCAGGGAAGAAATAGAGACAGAGGTAGAGAACAAACGTATGGACACCAAGTGTGGGAAGCCATGGTGTGGTGCTGGTGGGATGAGTTGGGAGATTGGGATTGACCTGCATACATGTATATGCATAAAATACATAACTGATAATAACCTGCTGTATAAAAAAGTAAATAAAATTAAATTTCAAAATTTTCAAAAATAAAATTTAAAAGTAATACAGAAAAAAGTTCTTCCCTTCACACAGATGTATTTATACGAATGAATTATTTCCATGCTTATATCTATAAATACATAAAAGAGGAATAAAATCTAACTTGAACCATAAAAGAAAAAAAAACCTGAACCCACCAGTTATACAGAGGAAAACCCTATCAGGGCACTTGCTCCAGCGGTAAACAATTCTGAAATTGGTCAGAGGTGGGGAATCATCTCCCATACAGCCAGCAACCCACACCCCATGCAAGGAGCGTCCTCATTGCAAAGCTGGGGGATCGTGCCGAGGCATCTCTGAATAAAGGTGAGCTGAGCCCCAGCACAGCTGCTGCTGAACTGTTCCCACCCTTCCCAGGTAAAACACCTGAATATGTACAAGGGCTTGAAAGACTAGAGGAAGGGCCGTGGAGCCACACCAGCAACAGCACGCAGGCCAACTTGGAGCCTGCAGGCCAGCCAGGGTGGTCCTGCCCCCGGGCGCTCTTCCGGAAGCTTTCCATTGTCCTGCCTGAGATACCCCACCTGTTCCGGCCCCCACTGCTTTTTTCCTTCCTCACCTCTGTCCGGAGAGAAATTCCCGCGGAAGGTATGGGTGACACATCCTCTTCTTTACAGGTGGCAGCCTGGCAACTCCTGCAGAAAGGCCAGCAGAACCCCACTCACACCGGGCCACCAACAAAGCTGTGGCCCCTCATTCCCTCCCACCAGCACAGCCCCGAGACTGCTGACGGGGCAGAGAATATGGAGTCAGGCACAGCTTCAGGGGCTATTGCTGCCTGGAGCGCTGTTTATATTGACCTCAACCAGGCACACCTGGGGAGGGCCGGGCAGCAGGGTAAGGCTGCCCAGGTCAGCTAATCCACAACACTCAGGGAATCACATTGTTGAAAATGGACCTTGCTAAGGCAGAAGAGAAGCCAAGGAAAAAAAGAACACAATGCCATTTGCACCACCGTAGATGAGTCTAGAGGTAATCACGTGACTTGTAGTAAGTCAGAAAGTGAAAGACACATATCATATCATATCACTTATAGGTGTTACCTAAAAATGGATACCAGGGCAGATATTTCCACCGAGAAGGGCAATCAGAGATTCATTAAACAAACTTATGGTTCACCAATGGAAAGGTGTGAGGATGGGTTTCATTACGATATCGGGGTTAACAGACTTATACAAACACAGGTGACATATATAATCACCAAAAACCTACGGAATACCAAAAGACGACTCATCATTCTGTCATAACGTACATGGGAAAAGGATCCCAGGAAAAACAGACATGTGTATATGTGTAAAAGAACCACATCTTCCACACCTCCAACAAGCCAAACATTGTAATCAAACTTGCTGTAATAAAAAATAAAAATTAAAAACACGAACAAGAAGTAGGGAGACAAACTTGAGGGGCTTTCTCCTGGCACATTCCATTCTAAATTCCAATCTAGAACACGACTTCCATTGAGGCTCTGTTGCCCTAGTAACCAGAATTGGTAAGGGAGAACTGCTGCCACCTTGTGGCCGTTTCACACAACAGCAGCTTTAATCCCAGCGCTAATGGTCAGTTGATATTCAAAATCATTGCAGGCCTGTAAATGACACCTGCCCTGAAAACAAATCCTGGGGTCACATATCGACGAAAAAATTCAAAGGACGTCCATATTTCAAAACGACCGTTTCAAAAGGCATATTTTATGCACATTAGTTTTCTGCTTCTTTTTCTTTCTTTCTTTTTTGGTTAAAAAAACGGGAATGGAAAAAGGCATCCCTCAGAAGGGGCAAAAATAGTTGCAAACGAATCAATGGAGAAAGGTTTAATCTCCAATATATATAAACAGCTCATGCAGCTTAATATTAAAAAAACAAACAACCCAATACAAAAATGGGCAGAAGATCTAAAGATACGTTTCTTCAAAGAAGACACAGAGATGGCCAAGACGCACATGAAAAGCTGCTCAACAGCACTAATTATTAGAGAAATGCAAATCAAAACTACAATGAGGTATCACCTCACACCTGTTAGAATCGGCATCATCAGAAAATCTACAAACAACAAATTCTGGGGAGGGTGTGGACAAAAGGAGCCTTCTTCCACTATTGGTGGGAATGTAAATTGATACAGTCACTATGGAGAACAGTATGGAGTTTCCTTAAAAAAAAACTCGAAATAGAATTACCATCTGATCAAGCAATCCCACTTCTGGGCATATACCCAAAGAAAACCATAAATCAAAAAGGCACATTCACCACAATGTTCATTGCAGCACTATTTACAGTAGCCAGGTAATGGAAGCAACCTAAATGCCCACAGACAGATGAATGGATAAAATTGGGGTACATATATAAAATGGAATATTACTCGGCCATAAAAAGGAATGAAACTGGGTCATTTGTAGAGACATCGATGGATCTAGAGACTGTCATACAGAATGAAGTAAGTCAGAAAGAGGAAAACAAATACTGTATATTAATGCATATATGTGGAACCTAAAAAATGGTACAGATGAACTGGTTTGCAGGGAAGAAATAGACACACACAGGTAGAGAACAAACGTATGGACACCAAGTGTGGGAAGCCATGGGGTGGTGGTGGTGGGACGAGTTGGGAGATTGAGATTGACCTGTATACATGTATATGCATAAAATACATAACTAATAATAACCTGCTGTAATATAAAAGTAAATAAAATTAAATTTCAAAATTTTAAAAAATAAAATTTAGATACAAATAAAGGCAGCTTCATAACAGAACCTATCAGAATGTTTGTTTTTGACCAACTGCTAAATAATAGAGAAGTTCAATTGTGTGGATGCATCTTCATTTTGGTAACATTACAAATAAATATTAATTATGTATTTCAAATAATCCAACAGTCTGAATACAAATGTTTTTAAGTCACAAGGGTAATGACTATAAAAAATTCTTATAATCTTAAAAAAAGTGACTCTACATCTCCAGAGAAAAAAGTCTAAGAATTATTAAAGTGAAGATGGTAACTTTCATCATGGAGCCAATGATGTTTCCATAATTATTGGTTTACATAAGTGTTGAAGTCATTTATATAATTACTTTTTAATTTTTAGAATTCACTAGACAGAATGAAGATAGTTACTGAGCAGGATACTTATTGAGAATGTTAGCCCGAAGCAAATCACCTATCAACAAGATGAAAGTTTCATGTTAATACTAAATGAAATTCCCTAAGGTAGCTCCATACATTATGGTATATGCTTTTCGAAATATAGAGATAAATAACTTCATCCTTCACATTATTTCTTTTTTCTTGTTTGTTTAATTTTTCAGGAAAGAAGCAGGCATGAAACATGTTTTCCCTTTTTTCCCAATTATTTCTCACTTTGCTTGCTGGGCTCTTTTTTCTTTTTCTCTCTTCACTATCCTCAACAAATAAGGTTATTCTACGCAATAACATACATTTAAGTTCCTCAGTAATTAGTGGTTTGTGACCTGGAAAGTGATACTTGCTTAAAATATCTATTATTTTTGGAAGCTTGTATTTCACCTCCTGGGCTTTTACCTAACGACTTAATGATGATTCGGGGAGAGGTATGCTTGGTAGAGGTGAGATTTAAGCAAAGGGATAGAAAGTGCTTATGAATACTATGTCCCAGTCACTATATTAAACTCTTTTCATACATGATTTCATTTAAGGAGGTCACAAAAAAAAATAAAATAAATAAAATAAAATAAAATTTAAATATAAAACAGAAAAAAGTTCTTCCCTTCACACAGATGTATTTATAGGAATGAATTATTTCCATGCTTATATCTATAAATACATAAAAGAGGAATAAAATCTAACTTGAACCATAAAAGAAAAAAAACTTGAACCCACCAGTTATACAGAGGAAAACCCTATCAGGGCACCTGCTCCAGCGGCAAAAAATTCTGAAATTGGTCACAGGTGGGGAATCATCTCCCATACAGCCAGCAACCCACCCCCCACGCAAGGAGCATCCTCATTGAAAAGCTGGGGGACCGAGGTGAGGCATCTCTGAATAAAGGTGAGCTGAGCCCCAGGCCAGCTGCTGCTGAACTCTTCCCACCCTTCCCAGGTAAAACACCTGAATATGTACAAGGGCGTGAAAGACTAGAGGAAGGGCCGTGGAGCCACACCAGAGACAGCACGCAGGCCAACGTGATGCCTGCAGCCCAGCCAGGGTGGTCCTGTCCCCCGGCGCTCTTCCGGAAGCTTTCCATTGTCCTGCCTGAGATACCCCACCTGTCCCGGCCCCCACTGCTTTTTTCCTTCCTCACCTCTGTGCGGAGAGAAATTCCAGCGGAAGGTATGGGTGGCACATCCTCTTCTTTACAGGTGGCAGCCTGGCAACTCCTGCAGAAAGGCCAGCAGAACTCCACTCACACCGGGCCACCAACAAAGCTGTGGCCCCTCACTCCCTCCCACAAGCACAGCCCCGAGACTGCTCACGGGGCAAGGAATATGGAGGCAGGCACAGCTTCAGGAGCTATTGCTGCCTGGAGCGCTGTTTATATTGACCTCAACCAGGCACACCTGGGGAGGGCCGGCCGGCAGGATAAGGCTGCCCACGTCAGCTAATCCACAACCCTCAGGGAATCACAGTGTTGAAAATGGACCTCGCTAAATCAGAATAGAAGCCAAGGAAAAAAAGGACACAATGCCATTTGCAGCACCGTAGGTGAGCCTAGAGGTTATCACATGACTTGTAGTAAGTCAGAAAGTGAAAGACACATATTGTATCATATCACTTATAGGTGTTACCTAAAAATGGATACCAGGGCAGATATTTCCACGGAGAAGGGCAATCACAGATTCATTAAACAAACTTATGGTTCACCAATGGAAAGGTGTGAGGATGGATTTCATTACGATATTGGGGTTAACAGACATATACAAACACAGGTGACATATATAATCACCTAAGACCTACGGAATACAAAGAGAGGACTACTCAACATTCTGTCATAACGTACATGGGCAAAGGATCCCAGGAAGAACAGACATCTGTATATGTGTAAAAGAACCACATCTTCCACACCTACAACAAGCCAAGCATTGTAATCAAACTTGCTGTAATAAAAAATAAAAAATTAAATTAAAAACACGAACAAGAAGTAGTGAGACAAACTTGAGGGGCTTTCTCCTGGCACATTCCATTCTAAATTCCAATCTAGAACACGACTTCCATTGAGGCTCTGTTGCACTAATAACCAGATTTGAAAGAGAGAACTGCTGCCACCTTGTGGCCGTTTCACACAACAGCAGCTTTAATCCCAGCGCTAAAGGTCAGTTGATATTCAAAATCATTGCAGGCCTGTAAATGACACCTGCCCTGAAAACAAATCCTGGGGTCACATATCGACCAAAAAATTCAAAGGACGTCCATATTTCAAAACGACCGTTTCAAAAGCCATATTTTACGCACATTAGTGTTCTGCTTCTTTGTCTTTCTTTCTTTTTTGGTTAAAAAAACGGGAATGGAAAAAGGCATCCCTCAGAAAGGGCGAAAATCGTTGCAAACGAATCAATGGACAAAGGTTTACTCTCCAATATATATAAACAGCTCATGCGGCTTAATATTAAAAAAAACAAACAACCCAATACAAAAATGGGCAGAAGATCTAAAGAGACGTTTCTTCAAAGAAGACACAGAGATGGCCAAGACGCACATGAAAAGCTGCTCAACAGCACTAATTATTAGAGAAATGCAAATCAAAACTACAATGAGGTATCACCTCACACCTGTTAGAATCGGCATCATCAGAAAATCTACAAACAACAAATTCTGGGGACGGTGGGGACAAAAGGATCCCTCTTCCACTATTGGTGGGAATGTAAATTGATACAGTCACTATGGAGAACACTATGGAGTTTCCTTAAAAAAACTAGAAATAGAATTACCATCTGATCCAGCAATCCCACTTCTGGGCATATACCCAGAGAAAACCATAAATCAAAAAGGCACATTCACCACAATGTTCATTGCAGCACTATTTACAATAGCCAGGTAATGGAAGCAACCTAAATGCCCACAGACAGATGAATGGATAAAGATGTGGTACATGTATAAAATGGAATATTACTCAGCCATAAAAAGGAATGAAACTGGGTCATTTGTAGAGACATCGATGGATCTAGAGACTGTCATACAGAATGAAGTAAGTCAGAAAGAGGACAAATATTGTATATTAATGCATATATGTGGAACCTAAAAACTGGTACAGATGAACTGGTTTGCAGGGAAGAAATAGAGACAGAGGTAGAGAACAAACGTATGGACACCAAGTGTGGGAAGCCATGGTGTGGTGGTGGTGGGATGAGTTGGGAGATTGGGATTGACCTGCATACATGTATATGCATAAAATACATAACTGATAATAACCTGCTGTATAAAAAAGTAAATAAAATTAAATTTCAAAATTTTCAAAAATAAAATTTAAAAATAATACAGAAAAAAGTTCTTCCCTTCACACAGATGTATTTATACGAATGAATTATTTCCATGCTTATATCTATAAATACATAAAAGAGGAATAAAATCTAACTTGAACCATAAAAGAAAAAAAAACCTGAACCCACCAGTTATACAGATGAAAACCCTATCAGGGCACTTGCTCCAGCGGTAAACAATTCTGAAATTGGTCAGAGGTGGGGAATCATCTCCCATACAGCCAGCAACCCACACCCCATGCAAGGAGCGTCCTCATTGCAAAGCTGGGGGATCGTGCCGAGGCATCTCTGAATAAAGGTGAGCTGAGCCCCAGCACAGCTGCTACTGAACTGTTCCCACCCTTCCCAGGAAAAACACCTGAATATGTACAAGGGCTTGGAAGACTAGAGGAAGGGCCGTGGAGCCACACCAGCAACAGCACGCAGGCCAACTTGGTGCCTGCAGGCCAGCCAGGGTGGTCCTGCCCCTGGGCGCTCTTCCGGAAGCTTTCCATTGTCCTGCCTGAGATACCCCACCTGTTCCGGCCCCCACTGCTTTTTTCCTTCCTCACCTCTCTCCGGAGAGAAATTCCCGCGGAAGGTATGGGTGACACATCCTCTTCTTTACAGGTGGCAGCCTGGCAACTCCTGCAGAAAGGCCAGCAGAACCCCACTCACACCGGGCCACCAACAATGCTGTGGCCCCTCATTCCCTCCCACCAGCACAGCCCCGAGACTGCTGACGGGGCAGAGAATATGGAGTCAGGCACAGCTTCAGGGGCTATTGCTGCCTGGAGCGCTGTTTATATTGACCTCAACCAGGCACACCTGGGGAGGGCCGGGCGGCAGGGTAAGGCTGCCCAGGTCAGCTAATCCACAACACTCAGGGAATCACATTGTTGAAAATGGACCTTGCTAAGGCAGAAGAGAAGCCAAGGAAAAAAAGAACACAATGCCATTTGCAGCCCCGTAGATGAGTCTAGAGGTAATCACGTGACTTGTAGTAAGTCAGAAAGTGAAAGACACATATCATATCATATCACTTATAGGTGTTACCTAAAAATGGATACCAGGGCAGATATTTCCACCGAGAAGGGCAATCAGAGATTCATTAAAAAAACTTATGGTTCACCAATGGAAAGGTGTGAGGATGGGTTTCATTACGATATCGGGGTTAACAGACTTATACAAACACAGGTGACATATATAATCACCAAAGACCTACGGAATACCAAAAGACTACTCATCATTCTGTCATAACGTACATGGGAAAAGGATCCCAGGAAAAACAGACATGTGTATATGTGTAAAAGAACCACATCTTCCACACCTCTAAGAAGCCAAACATTGTAATCAAACTTGCTGTGATAAAAAATAAAAATTAAATTAAAAACACGAAAGAAGTAGGGAGACAAACTTGAGGGACTTTCTCCTGGCATATTCCATTCTAAATTCCAATCTAGAACACGACTTCCTTTGAGGCTCTGTTGCCCTAGTAACCAGAATTGGTAAGGGAGAACTGCTGCCACCTTGTGGCCGTTTCACACAACAGCAGCTTTAATCCCAGCGCTAATGGTCAGTTTACATTCAAAATCATTGCAGGCCTGTAAATGACACCTGCCCTGAAAACAAATCCTGGGGTCACATATCGACCAAAAAATTCAAAGGACGTCCATATTTCAAAACGACCGTTTCAAAAGCCATATTTTATGCACATTAGTTTTCTGCTTCTTTTTCTTTCTTTCTTTTTTGGTTAAAAAAACGGGAATGGAAAAAGGCATCCCTCAGAAGGGGCGAAAATAGTTGCAAACGAATCAATGGACAAAGGTTTAATCTCCAATATATATAAACAGCTCATGCAGCTTAATATTAAAACAACAAACAACCCAATACAAAAATGGGCAGAAGATCTAAAGATACGTTTCTTCAAAGAAGACACAGAGATGGCCAAGACGCACATGAAAAGCTGCTCAACAGCACTAATTATTAGAGAAATGCAAATCAAAACTACAATGAGGTATCACCTCACACCTGTTAGAATCGGCATCATCAGAAAATCTACAAACAACAAATTCTGGGGAGGGTGTGGACAAAAGGAGCCCTCTTCCACTATTGGTGGGAATGTAAATTGATACAGTCACTATGGAGAACAGTATGGAGTTTCCTTAAAAAAAAACTCGAAATAGAATTACCATCTGATCAAGCAATCCCACTTCTGGGCATATACCCAAAGAAAACCATAAATCAAAAAGGCACATTCACCACAATGTTCATTGCAGCACTATTTACAATAGCCAGGTAATGGAAGCAACCTAAATGCCCACAGACAGATGAATGGATAAAATTGGGGTACATATATAAAATGGAATATTACTCGGCCATAAAAAGGAATGAAACTGGGTCATTTGTAGAGACATCGATGGATCTAGAGACTGTCATACAGAATGAAGTAAGTCAGAAAGAGGAAAACAAATATTCTATATTAATGCATATATGTGGAACCTAAAAAATGGTACAGATGAACTGGTTTGCAGGGAAGAAATAGACACACACAGGTAGAGAACAATCGTATGGACACCAAGTGTGGGAAGCCATGGGGTGGTGGTGGTGGGACGAGTTGGGAGATTGAGATTGACCTGTATACATGTATATGCATAAAATACATAACTAATAATAACCTGCTGTAATATAAAAGTAAATAAAATTAAATTTCAAAATTTTAAAAAATAAAATTTAGATACAAATAAAGGCAGCTTCATAACAGAACCTATCAGAATGTTTGTTTTTGACCAACTGCTAAATAATAGAGAAGTTCAATTGTGTGGATGCATCTTCATTTTGGTAACATTACAAATAAATATTAATTATGTATTTCAAATAATCCAACAGTCTGAATACAAATGTTTTTAAGTCACAAGGGTAATGACTATAAAAAATTCTTATAATCTTAAAAAAAGTGACTCTACATCTCCAGAGAAAAAAGTCTAAGAATTATTAAAGTGAAGATGGTAACTTTCATCATGGAGCCAATGATGTTTCCATAATTATTGGTTTACGTAAGTGTTGAAGTCATTTATATAATTACTTTTTAATTTTTAGAATTCACTAGACAGAATGAAGATAGTTACTGAGCAGGATACTTATTGAGAATGTTAGCCCGAAGCAAATCACCTATCAACAAGATGAAAGTTTCATGTTAATACTAAATGAAATTCCCTAAGGTAGCTCCATACATTATGGTATATGCTTTTCCAAATATAGAGATAAATAACTTCATCTTTCACATTATTTCTTTTTTCTTGTTTGTTTAATTTTTCAGGAGGGAAGCAGGCATGAAACATGTTTTCCCTTTTTTCCCAATTATTTCTCACTTTGCTTGCTGGGCTCTTTTTTCTTTTTCTCTCTTCACTATCCTCAACAAATAAGGTTATTCTACGCAATAACATACATTTAAGTTCCTCAGTAATTAGTGGTTTGTGACCTGGAAAGTGATACTTGCTTAAAATATCTATTATTTTTGGAAGCTTGTATTTCACCTCCTGGGCTTTTACCTAACGACTTAATGATGATTCGGGGAGAGGTATGCTTGGTAGAGGTGAGATTTAAGCAAAGGGATAGAAAGTGCTTATAAATACTATGTCCCAGTCACTATATTAAACTCTTTTCATACATGATTTCATTTAAGGAGGTCACAAAAAAATAAAAAAATAAAAAAAATAAAATAAAATTTAAATATAAAACAGAAAAAAGTTCTTCCCTTCACACAGATGTATTTATAGGAATGAATTATTTCCATGCTTATATCTAAAAATATATAAAAGAGGAATAAAATCTAACTTGAACCATAAAAGAAAAAATACCTGAACCCACCAGTTATACAGAGGAAAACCCTATCAGGGAACCTGCTCCAGCGGCAAAAAATTCTGAAATTGGTCAGAGGTGGGGAATCATCTCCCATACAGCAAGCAACCCACCCCCCACGCAAGGAGCGTCCTCATTGAAAAGCTGGGGGACCGAGGTGAGGCATCTCTGAATAAAGGTGAGCTGAGCCCCAGGCCAGCTGCTGCTGAACTCTTCCCACCCTTCCCAGGTAAAACACCTGAATATGTACAAGGGCGTGAAAGACTAGAGGAAGGGCCGTGGAGCCACACCAGAGACAACACGCAGGCCAACTTGATGCCTGCAGCCCAGCCAGGGTGGTCCTGGCCCCGGGCGCTCTTCCGGAAGCTTTCCATTGTCCTGCCTGAGATACCCCACCTGTCCCGGCCCCCACTGCTTTTTTCCTTCCTCACCTCTGTCCGGAGAGAAATTCCAGCGGAAGGTATGGGTGACACATCCTCTTCTTTACAGGTGGCAGCCTGGCAACTCCTGCAGAAAGGCCAGCAGAACTCCACTCACACCGGGCCACCAACAAAGCTGTGGCCCCTCACTCCCTCCCACCATCACAGCCCCGAGACTGCTCAGGGGCAGAGAATATGGAGTCAGGCACAGCTTCAGGGGCTATTGCTGCCTGGAGCACTGTTTATATTGACCTCAACCAGGCACACCTGGGGAGGGCCGGCCGGCAGGATAAGGCTGCCCACGTCAGCTAATCCACAACCCTCAGGGAATCACAGTGTTGAAAATGGACCACGCTAAAGCAGAATAGAAGACAAGGAAAAAAAGGACACAATGCCATTTGCAGCACCGTAGATGGGCCTAGAGGTTATCACATGACTTGTAGTAAGTCAGAAAGTGAAAGACACATATCATATCATATCACTTGTAGGTGTTACCTAAAAATGGATACCAGGGCGGATATTTCCACCGAGAAGGGCAATCAGAGATTCATTAAACAAACTTATGGTTCACCAATGGAAAGGTGTGAGGATGGGTTTCATTATGATATTGGGCTTAACAGACATATACAAACGCAGGTGACATATATAATCACCTAAGACCTACGGAATACAAAGAGAGGACTACTCAACATTCTGTCATAACGTACATGGGCAAAGGATCCCAGGAAGAACAGACATCTGTATATGTGTAAAAGAACCACATCTTCCACACCTACAACAAGCCAAGCATTGTAATCAAACTTGCTGTAATAAAAAATAAAAAATTAAATTAAAAACACGAACAAGAAGTAGTGAGACAAACTTGAGGGGCTTTCTCCTGGCACATTCCATTCTAAATTCCAATCTAGAACACGACTTCCATTGAGGCTCTGTTGCACTAATAACCAGATTTGAAAGAGAGAACTGCTGCCACCTTGTGGCCGTTTCACACAACAGCAGCTTTAGTCCCAGCGCTAAAGGTCAGTTGATATTCAAAATCATTGCAGGCCTGTAAATGACACCTGCCCTGAAAACAAATCCTGGGGTCACATATCGACCAAAAAATTCAAAGGACGTCCATATTTCAAAACGACCGTTTCAAAAGCCATATTTTACGCACATTAGTGTTCTGCTTCTTTGTCTTTCTTTCTTTTTTGGTTAAAAAAACGGGAATGGAAAAAGGCATCCCTCAGAAAGGGCGAAAATCGTTGCAAACGAATCAATGGACAAAGGTTTACTCTCCAATATATATAAACAGCTCATGCGGCTTAATATTAAAAAAACAAACAACCCAATACAAAAATGGGCAGAAGATCTAAAGAGACGTTTCTTTAAAGAAGACACAGAGATGGCCAAGACGCACATGAAAAGCTGCTCAAGAGCACTAATTATTAGAGAAATGCAAATCAAAACTACAATGAGGTATCACCTCACACCTGTTAGAATCGGCATCATCAGAAAATCTACAAACAACAAATTCTGGGGAGGGTGTGGACAAAAGGATCCCTCTTCCACTATTGGTGGGAATGTAAATTGATACAGTCACTATGGAGAACAGTATGGAGTTTCCTTAAAAAAAAACTCGAAATAGAATTACCATCTGATCAAGCAATCCCACTTCTGGGCATATACCCAAAGAAAACCATAAATCAAAAAGGCACATTCACCACAATGTTCATTGCAGCACTATTTACAATAGCCAGGTAATGGAAGCAACCTAAATGCCCACAGACAGATGAATGGATAAAATTGGGGTACATATATAAAATGGAATATTACTCGGCCATAAAAAGGAATGAAACTGGGTCATTTGTAGAGACATCGATGGATCTAGAGACTGTCATACAGAATGAAGTAAGTCAGAAAGAGGAAAACAAATATTGTATATTAATGCATATATGTGGAACCTAAAAAATGGTACAGATGAACTGGTTTGCAGGGAAGAAATAGACACACACAGGTAGAGAACAAACGTATGGACACCAAGTGTGGGAAGCCATGGGGTGGTGGTGGTGGAACGAGTTGGGAGATTGAGATTGACCTGTATACATGTATATGCATAAAATACATAACTAATAATAACCTGCTGTAATATAAAAGTAAATAAAATTAAATTTCAAAATTTTAAAAAATAAAATTTAGATACAAATAAAGGCAGCTTCATAACAGAACCTATCAGAATGTTTGTTTTTGACCAACTGCTAAATAATAGAGAAGTTCAATTGTGTGGATGCATCTTCATTTTGGTAACATTACAAATAAATATTAATTATGTATTTCAAATAATCCAACAGTCTGAATACAAATGTTTTTAAGTCACAAGGGTAATGACTATAAAAAATTCTTATTATCTTAAAAAAAGTGACTCTACATCTCCAGAGAAAAAAGTCTAAGAATTATTAAAGTGAAGATGGTAACTTTCATCATGGAGCCAATGATGTTTCCATAATTATTGGTTTACATAAGTGTTGAAGTCATTTATATAATTACTTTTTAATTTTTAGAATTCACTAGACAGAATGAAGATAGTTACTGAGCAGGATACTTATTGAGAATGTTAGCCCGAAGCAAATCACCTATCAACAAGATGAAAGTTTCATGTTAATACTAAATGAAATTCCCTAAGGTAGCTCCATACATTATGGTATATGCTTTTCGAAATATAGAGATAAATAACTTCATCCTTCACATTATTTCTTTTTTCTTGTTTGTTTAATTTTTCAGGAAAGAAGCAGGCATGAAACATGTTTTCCCTTTTTTCCCAAATATTTCTCACTTTGCTTGCTGGGCTCTTTTTTCTTTTTCTCTCTTCACTATCCTCAACAAATAAGGTTATTCTACGCAATAACATACATTTAAGTTCCTCAGTAATTAGTGGTTTGTGACCTGGAAAGTGATACTTGCTTAAAATATCTATTATTTTTGGAAGCTTGTATTTCACCTCCTGGGCTTTTACCTAACGACTTAATGATGATTCGGGGAGAGGTATGCTTGGTAGAGGTGAGATTTAAGCAAAGGGATAGAAAGTGCTTATGAATACTATGTCCCAGTCACTATATTAAACTCTTTTCATACATGATTTCATTTAAGAAGGTCACAAAAAAAAAATAAAATAAATAAAATAAAATAAAATTTAAATATAAAACAGAAAAAAGTTCTTCCCTTCACACAGATGTATTTATAGGAATGAATTATTTCCATGCTTATATCTATAAATATATAAAAGAGGAATAAAATCTAACTTGAACCATAAAAGGTAAAAAACCTGAACCCACCAGTTATACAGAGGAAAACCGTATCAGGGCACCTGCTCCAGCGGCAAAAAATTCTGAAATTGGTCAGAGGTGGGGAATCATCTCCCATACAGCCAGCAACCCACCCCCCACGCAAGGAGCGTCCTCATTGAAAAGCTGGGGGACCGAGGTGAGGCATCTCTGAATAAAGGTGAGCTGAGCCCCAGGCCAGCTGCTGCTGAACTCTTCCCACCCTTCCCAGGTAAAACACCTGAATATGTACAAGGGCGTGAAAGACTAGAGGAAGGGCCGTGGAGTCACACCAGAGACAGCACGCAGGCCAACGTGATGCCTGCAGCCCAGCCAGGGTGGTCCTGGCCCCCGGCGCTCTTCCGGAAGCTTTCCATTGTCCTGCCTGAGATACCCCACCTGTCCCGGCCCCCACTGCTTTTTTCCTTCCTCACCTCTGTGCGGAGAGAAATTCCAGCGGAAGGTATGGGTGGCACATCCTCTTCTTTACAGGTGGCAGCCTGGCAACTCCTGCAGAAAGGCCAGCAGAACTCCACTCACACCGGGCCACCAACAAAGCTGTGGCCCCTCACTACCTCCCACCAGCGCAGCCCCGAGACTGCTCACGGGGCAAAGAATATGGAGGCAGGCACAGCTTCAGGAGCTATTGCTGCCTGGAGCGCTGTTTATATTGACCTCAACCAGGCACACCTGGGGAGGGCCGGCCGGCAGGATAAGGCTGCCCACGTCAGCTAATCCACAACCCTCAGGGAATCACAGTGTTGAAAATGGACCTCGCTAAATCAGAATAGAAGCCAAGGAAAAAGGACACAATGCCATTTGCAGCACCGTAGGTGAGCCTAGAGGTTATCACATGACTTGTAGTAAGTCAGAAAGTGAAAGACACATATCGTATCATATCACTTATAGGTGTTACCTAAAAATGGATACCAGGGCAGATATTTCCACGGAGAAGGGCAATCACAGATTCATTAAACAAACTTATGGTTCACCAATGGAAAGGTGTGAGGATGGATTTCATTACGATATTGGGGTTAACAGACATATACAAACACAGGTGACATATATAATCACCTAAGACCTACGGAATACAAAGAGAGGACTACTCAACATTCTGTCATAACGTACATGGGCAAAGGATCCCAGGAAGAACAGACATCTGTATATGTGTAAAAGAACCACATCTTCCACACCTACAACAAGCCAAGCATTGTAATCAAACTTGCTGTAATAAAAAATAAAAAATTACATTAAAAACACGAACAAGAAGTAGTGAGACAAACTTGAGGGGCTTTCTCCTGGCACATTCCATTCTAAATTCCAATCGAGAACACGACTTCCATTGAGGCTCTGTTGCACTAATAACCAGATTTGAAAGAGAGAACTGCTGCCACCTTGTGGCCGTTTCACACAACAGCAGCTTTAATCCCAGCGCTAAAGGTCAGTTGATATTCAAAATCATTGCAGGCCTGTAAATGACACCTGCCCTGAAAACAAATCCTGGGGTCACATATCGACCAAAAAATTCAAAGGACGTCCATATTTCAAAACGACCGTTTCAAAAGCCATATTTTACGCACATTAGTGTTCTGCTTCTTTGTCTTTCTTTCTTTTTTGGTTAAAAAAACGGGAATGGAAAAAGGCATCCCTCAGAAAGGGCGAAAATCGTTGCAAACGAATCAATGGACAAAGGTTTACTCTCCAATATATATAAACAGCTCATGCGGCTTAATATTAAAAAAAACAAACAACCCAATACAAAAATGGGCAGAAGATCTAAAGAGACGTTTCTTCAAAGAAGACACAGAGATGGCCAAGACGCACATGAAAAGCTGCTCAAGAGCACTAATTATTAGAGAAATGCAAATCAAAACTACAATGAGGTATCACCTCACACCTGTTAGAATCGGCATCATCAGAAAATCTACAAACAACAAATTCTGGGGACGGTGGGGACAAAAGGATCCCTCTTCCACTATTGGTGGGAATGTAAATTGATACAGTCACTATGGAGAACAATATGGAGTTTCCTTAAAAAAACTAGAAATAGAATTATCATCTGATCCAGCAATCCCACTTCTGGGCATATACCCAGAGAAAACCATAAATCAAAAAGGCACATTCACCACAATGTTCATTGCAGCACTATTTACAATAGCCAGGTAATGGAAGCAACCTAAATGCCCACAGACAGATGAATGGATAAAGATGTGGTACATGTATAAAATGGAATATTACTCAGCCATAAAAAGGAATGAAACTGGGTCATTTGTAGAGACATCGATGGATCTAGAGACTGTCATACAGAATGAAGTAAGTCAGAAAGAGGACAAATATTGTATATTAATGCATATATGTGGAACCTAAAAACTGGTACAGATGAACTGGTTTGCAGGGAAGAAATAGAGACAGAGGTAGAGAACAAACGTATGGACACCAAGTGTGGGAAGCCATGGTGTGGTGGTGGTGGGATGAGTTGGGAGATTGGGATTGACCTGCATACATGTATATGCATAAAATACATAACTGATAATAACCTGCTGTATAAAAAAGTAAATAAAATTAAATTTCCAAATTTTCAGAAATAAAATTTAAAAATAATACAGAAAAAAGTTCTTCCCTTCACACAGATGTATTTATACGAATGAATTATTTCCATGCTTATATCTATAAATACATAAAAGAGGAATAAAATCTAACTTGAACCATAAAAGAAAAAAAAAACCTGAACCCAGCAGTTATACAGAGGAAAACCCTATCAGGGCACTTGCTCCAGCGGTAAACAATTCTGAAATTGGTCAGAGGTGGGGAATCATCTCCCATACAGCCAGCAACCCACACCCCATGCAAGGAGCGTCCTCATTGCAAAGCTGGGGGATCGTGCCGAGGCATCTCTGAATAAAGGTGAGCTGAGCCCCAGCACAGCTGCTGCTGAACTGTTCCCACCCTTCCCAGGTAAAACACCTGAATATGTACAAGGGCTTGAAAGACTAGAGGAAGGGCCGTGGAGCCACACCAGCAACAGCACGCAGGCCAACTTGGTGCCTGCAGGCCAGCCAGGGTGGTCCTGCCCCCGGGCGCTCTTCCGGAAGCTTTCCATTGTCCTGCCTGAGATACCCCACCTGTTCTGGCCCCCACTGCTTTTTTCCTTCCTCACCTCTGTCCGGAGAGAAATTCCCGCGGAAGGTATGGGTGACACATCCTCTTCTTTACAGGTGGCAGCCTGGCAACTCCTGCAGAAAGGCCAGCAGAACCCCACTCACACCGGGCCACCAACAAAGCTGTGGCCCCTCATTCCCTCCCACCAGCACAGCCCCGAGACAGCTGACGGGGCAGAGAATATGGAGTCAGGCACAGCTTCAGGGGCTATTGCTGCCTGGAGCGCTGTTTATATTGACCTCAACCAGGCACACCTGGGGAGGGCCGGGCAGCAGGGTAAGGCTGCCCAGGTCAGCTAATCCACAACACTCAGGGAATCACATTGTTGAAAATGGACCTTGCTAAGGCAGAAGAGAAGCCAAGGAAAAAAAGAACACAATGCCATTTGCACCACCGTAGATGAGTCTAGAGGTAATCACGTGACTTGTAGTAAGTCAGAAAGTGAAAGACACATATCATATCATATCACTTATAGGTGTTACCTAAAAATGGATACCAGGGCAGATATTTCCACCGAGAAGGGCAATCAGAGATTCATTAAACAAACTTATGGTTCACCAATGGAAAGGTGTGAGGATGGGTTTCATTACGATATCGGGGTTAACAGACTTATACAAACACAGGTGACATATATAATCACCAAAGACCTACGGAATACCAAAAGACGACTCATCATTCTGTCATAACGTACATGGGAAAAGGATCCCAGGAAAAACAGACATGTGTATATGTGTAAAAGAACCACATCTTCCACACCTCCAACAAGCCAAACATTGTAATCAAACTTGCTGTAATAAAAAATAAAAATTAAAAACACGAACAAGAAGTAGGGAGACAAACTTGAGGGGCTTTCTCCTGGCACATTCCATTCTAAATTCCAATCTAGAACACGACTTCCATTGAGGCTCTGTTGCCCTAGTAACCAGAATTGGTAAGGGAGAACTGCTGCCACCTTGTGGCCGTTTCACACAACAGCAGCTTTAATCCCAGCGCTAATGGTCAGTTGATATTCAAAATCATTGCAGGCCTGTAAATGACACCTGCCCTGAAAACAAATCCTGGGGTCACATATCGACGAAAAAATTCAAAGGACGTCCATATTTCAAAACGACCGTTTCAAAAGGCATATTTTATGCACATTAGTTTTCTGCTTCTTTTTCTTTCTTTCTTTTTTGGTTAAAAAAACGGGAATGGAAAAAGGCATCCCTCAGAAGGGGCGAAAATAGTTGCAAACGAATCAATGGAGAAAGGTTTAATCTCCAATATATATAAACAGCTCATGCAGCTTAATATTAAAAAAACAAACAACCCAATACAAAAATGGGCAGAAGATCTAAAGATACGTTTCTTCAAAGAAGACACAGAGATGGCCAAGACGCACATGAAAAGCTGCTCAACAGCACTAATTATTAGAGAAATGCAAATCAAAACTACAATGAGGTATCACCTCACACCTGTTAGAATCGGCATCATCAGAAAATCTACAAACAACAAATTCTGGGGAGGGTGTGGACAAAAGGAGCCTTCTTCCACTATTGGTGGGAATGTAAATTGATACAGTCACTATGGAGAACAGTATGGAGTTTCCTTAAAACAAACTCGAAATAGAATTACCATCTGATCAAGCAATCCCACTTCTGGGCATATACCCAAAGAAAACCATAAATCTAAAAGGCACATTCACCACAATGTTCATTGCAGCACTATTTACAGTAGCCAGGTAATGGAAGCAACCTAAATGCCCACAGACAGATGAATGGATAAAATTGGGGTACATATATAAAATGGAATATTACTCGGCCATAAAAAGGAATGAAACTGGGTCATTTGTAGAGACATCGATGGATCTAGAGACTGTCATACAGAATGAAGTAAGTCAGAAAGAGGAAAACAAATATTGTATATTAATGCATATATGTGGAACCTAAAAAATGGTACAGATGAACTGGTTTGCAGGGAAGAAATAGACACACACAGGTAGAGAACAAACGTATGGACACCAAGTGTGGGAAGCCATGGGGTGGTGGTGGTGGGACGAGTTGGGAGATTGAGATTGACCTGTATACATGTATATGCATAAAATACATAACTAATAATAACCTGCTGTAATATAAAAGTAAATAAAATTAAATTTCAAAATTTTAAAAAATAAAATTTGATACAAATAAAGGCAGCTTCATAACAGAACCTATCAGAATGTTTGTTTTTGACCAACTGCTAAATAATAGAGAAGTTCAATTGTGTGGATGCATCTTCATTTTGGTAACATTACAAATAAATATTAATTATGTATTTCAAATAATCCAACAGTCTGAATACAAATGTTTTTAAGTCACAAGGGTAATGACTATAAAAAATTCTTATAATCTTAAAAAAAGTGACTCTACATCTCCAGAGAAAAAATTCTAAGAATTATTAAAGTGAAGATGGTAACTTTCATCATGGAGCCAATGATGTTTCCATAATTATTGGTTTACATAAGTGTTGAAGTCATTTATATAATTACTTTTTAATTTTTAGAATTCACTAGACAGAATGAAGATAGTTACTGAGCAGGATACTTATTGAGAATGTTAGCCCGAAGCAAATCACCTATCAACAAGATGAAAGTTTCATGTTAATACTAAATGAAATTCCCTAAGGTAGCTCCATACATTATGGTATATGCTTTTCGAAATATAGAGATAAATAACTTCATCCTTCACATTATTTCTTTTTTCTTGTTTGTTTAATTTTTCAGGAAAGAAGCAGGCATGAAACATGTTTTCCCTTTTTTCCCAATTATTTCTCACTTTGCTTGCTGGGCTCTTTTTTCTTTTTCTCTCTTCACTATCCTCAACAAATAAGGTTATTCTACGCAATAACATACATTTAAGTTCCTCAGTAATTAGTGGTTTGTGACCTGGAAAGTGATACTTGCTTAAAATATCTATTATTTTTGGAAGCTTGTATTTCACCTCCTGGGCTTTTACCTAACGACTTAATGATGATTCGGGGAGAGGTATGCTTGGTAGAGGTGAGATTTAAGCAAAGGGATAGAAAGTGCTTATGAATACTATGTCCCAGTCACTATATTAAACTCTTTTCATACATGATTTCATTTAAGGAGGTCACAAAAAAAATAAAATAAATAAAATAAAATAAAATTTAAATATAAAACAGAAAAAAGTTCTTCCCTTCACACAGATGTATTTATAGGAATGAATTATTTCCATGCTTATATCTATAAATACATAAAAGAGGAATAAAATCTAACTTGAACCATAAAAGAAAAAAAACTTGAACCCACCAGTTATACAGAGGAAAACCCTATCAGGGCACCTGCTCCAGCGGCAAAAAATTCTGAAATTGGTCACAGGTGGGGAATCATCTCCCATACAGCCAGCAACCCACCCCCCACGCAAGGAGCATCCTCATTGAAAAGCTGGGGGACCGAGGTGAGGCATCTCTGAATAAAGGTGAGCTGAGCCCCAGGCCAGCTGCTGCTGAACTCTTCCCACCCTTCCCAGGTAAAACACCTGAATATGTACAAGGGCGTGAAAGACTAGAGGAAGGGCCGTGGAGCCACACCAGAGACAGCACGCAGGCCAACGTGATGCCTGCAGCCCAGCCAGGGTGGTCCTGTCCCCCGGCGCTCTTCCGGAAGCTTTCCATTGTCCTGCCTGAGATACCCCACCTGTCCCGGCCCCCACTGCTTTTTTCCTTCCTCACCTCTGTGCGGAGAGAAATTCCAGCGGAAGGTATGGGTGGCACATCCTCTTCTTTACAGGTGGCAGCCTGGCAACACCTGCAGAAAGGCCAGCAGAACTCCACTCACACCGGGCCACCAACAAAGCTGTGGCCCCTCACTCCCTCCCACAAGCACAGCCCCGAGACTGCTCACGGGGCAAGGAATATGGAGGCAGGCACAGCTTCAGGAGCTATTGCTGCCTGGAGCGCTGTTTATATTGACCTCAACCAGGCACACCTGGGGAGGGCCGGCCGGCAGGATAAGGCTGCCCACGTCAGCTAATCCACAACCCTCAGGGAATCACAGTGTTGAAAATGGACCTCGCTAAATCAGAATAGAAGCCAAGGAAAAAAAGGACACAATGCCATTTGCAGCACCGTAGGTGAGCCTAGAGGTTATCACATGACTTGTAGTAAGTCAGAAAGTGAAAGACACATATCGTATCATATCACTTATAGGTGTTACCTAAAAATGGATACCAGGGCAGATATTTCCACGGAGAAGGGCAATCACAGATTCATTAAACAAACTTATGGTTCACCAATGGAAAGGTGTGAGGATGGATTTCATTACGATATTGGGGTTAACAGACATATACAAACACAGGTGACATATATAATCACCTAAGACCTACGGAATACAAAGAGAGGACTACTCAACATTCTGTCATAACGTACATGGGCAAAGGATCCCAGGAAGAACAGACATCTGTATATGTGTAAAAGAACCACATCTTCCACACCTACAACAAGCCAAGCATTGTAATCAAACTTGCTGTAATAAAAAATAAAAAATTAAATTAAAAACACGAACAAGACGTAGTGAGACAATCTTGAGGGGCTTTCTCCTGGCACATTCCATTCTAAATTCCAATCTAGAACACGACTTCCATTGAGGCTCTGTTGCACTAATAACCAGATTTGAAAGAGAGAACTGCTGCCACCTTGTGGCCGTTTCACACAACAGCAGCTTTAATCCCAGCGCTAAAGGTCAGTTGATATTCAAAATCATTGCAGGCCTGTAAATGACACCTGCCCTGAAAACAAATCCTGGGGTCACATATCGACCAAAAAATTCAAAGGACGTCCATATTTCAAAACGACCGTTTCAAAAGCCATATTTTACGCACATTAGTGTTCTGCTTCTTTGTCTTTCTTTCTTTTTTGGTTAAAAAAACGGGAATGGAAAAAGGCATCCCTCAGAAAGGGCGAAAATCGTTGCAAACGAATCAATGGACAAAGGTTTACTCTCCAATATATATAAACAGCTCATGCGGCTTAATATTAAAAAAAACAAACAACCCAATACAAAAATGGGCAGAAGATCTAAAGAGACGTTTCTTCAAAGAAGACACAGAGATGGCCAAGACGCACATGAAAAGCTGCTCAAGAGCACTAATTATTAGAGAAATGCAAATCAAAACTACAATGAGGTATCACCTCACACCTGTTAGAATCGGCATCATCAGAAAATCTACAAACAACAAATTCTGGGGACGGTGGGGACAAAAGGATCCCTCTTCCACTATTGGTGGGAATGTAAATTGATACAGTCACTATGGAGAACAGTATGGAGTTTCCTTAAAAAAAAACTCGAAATAGAATTACCATCTGATCAAGCAATCCCACTTCTGGGCATATACCCAAAGAAAACCATAAATCAAAAAGGCACATTCACCACAATGTTCATTGCAGCACTATTTACAATAGCCAGGTAATGGAAGCAACCTAAATGCCCACAGACAGATGAATGGATAAAATTGGGGTACATATATAAAATGGAATATTACTCGGCCATAAAAAGGAATGAAACTGGGTCATTTGTAGAGACATCGATGGATCTAGAGACTGTCATACAGAATGAAGTAAGTCAGAAAGAGGAAAACAAATATTCTATATTAATGCATATATGTGGAACCTAAAAAATGGTACAGATGAACTGGTTTGCAGGGAAGAAATAGACACACACAGGTAGAGAACAATCGTATGGACACCAAGTGTGGGAAGCCATGGGGTGGTGGTGGTGGGACGAGTTGGGAGATTGAGATTGACCTGTATACATGTATATGCATAAAATACATAACTAATAATAACCTGCTGTAATATAAAAGTAAATAAAATTAAATTTCAAAATTTTAAAAAATAAAATTTAGATACAAATAAAGGCAGCTTCATAACAGAACCTATCAGAATGTTTGTTTTTGACCAACTGCTAAATAATAGAGAAGTTCAATTGTGTGGATGCATCTTCATTTTGGTAACATTACAAATAAATATTAATTATGTATTTCAAATAATCCAACAGTCTGAATACAAATGTTTTTAAGTCACAAGGGTAATGACTATAAAAAATTCTTATAATCTTAAAAAAAGTGACTCTACATCTCCAGAGAAAAAAGTCTAAGAATTATTAAAGTGAAGATGGTAACTTTCATCATGGAGCCAATGATGTTTCCATAATTATTGGTTTACGTAAGTGTTGAAGTCATTTATATAATTACTTTTTAATTTTTAGAATTCACTAGACAGAATGAAGATAGTTACTGAGCAGGATACTTATTGAGAATGTTAGCCCGAAGCAAATCACCTATCAACAAGATGAAAGTTTCATGTTAATACTAAATGAAATTCCCTAAGGTAGCTCCATACATTATGGTATATGCTTTTCCAAATATAGAGATAAATAACTTCATCTTTCACATTATTTCTTTTTTCTTGTTTGTTTAATTTTTCAGGAGGGAAGCAGGCATGAAACATGTTTTCCCTTTTTTCCCAATTATTTCTCACTTTGCTTGCTGGGCTCTTTTTTCTTTTTCTCTCTTCACTATCCTCAACAAATAAGGTTATTCTACGCAATAACATACATTTAAGTTCCTCAGTAATTAGTGGTTTGTGACCTGGAAAGTGATACTTGCTTAAAATATCTATTATTTTTGGAAGCTTGTATTTCACCTCCTGGGCTTTTACCTAACGACTTAATGATGATTCGGGGAGAGGTATGCTTGGTAGAGGTGAGATTTAAGCAAAGGGATAGAAAGTGCTTATAAATACTATGTCCCAGTCACTATATTAAACTCTTTTCATACATGATTTCATTTAAGGAGGTCACAAAAAAATAAAAAAATAAAAAAAATAAAATAAAATTTAAATATAAAACAGAAAAAAGTTCTTCCCTTCACACAGATGTATTTATAGGAATGAATTATTTCCATGCTTATATCTAAAAATATATAAAAGAGGAATAAAATCTAACTTGAACCATAAAAGAAAAAATACCTGAACCCACCAGTTATACAGAGGAAAACCCTATCAGGGAACCTGCTCCAGCGGCAAAAAATTCTGAAATTGGTCAGAGGTGGGGAATCATCTCCCATACAGCAAGCAACCCACCCCCCACGCAAGGAGCGTCCTCATTGAAAAGCTGGGGGACCGAGGTGAGGCATCTCTGAATAAAGGTGAGCTGAGCCCCAGGCCAGCTGCTGCTGAACTCTTCCCACCCTTCCCAGGTAAAACACCTGAATATGTACAAGGGCGTGAAAGACTAGAGGAAGGGCCGTGGAGCCACACCAGAGACAACACGCAGGCCAACTTGATGCCTGCAGCCCAGCCAGGGTGGTCCTGGCCCCGGGCGCTCTTCCGGAAGCTTTCCATTGTCCTGCCTGAGATACCCCACCTGTCCCGGCCCCCACTGCTTTTTTCCTTCCTCACCTCTGTCCGGAGAGAAATTCCAGCGGAAGGTATGGGTGACACATCCTCTTCTTTACAGGTGGCAGCCTGGCAACTCCTGCAGAAAGGCCAGCAGAACTCCACTCACACCGGGCCACCAACAAAGCTGTGGCCCCTCACTCCCTCCCACCATCACAGCCCCGAGACTGCTCAGGGGCAGAGAATATGGAGTCAGGCACAGCTTCAGGGGCTATTGCTGCCTGGAGCACTGTTTATATTGACCTCAACCAGGCACACCTGGGGAGGGCCGGCCGGCAGGATAAGGCTGCCCACGTCAGCTAATCCACAACCCTCAGGGAATCACAGTGTTGAAAATGGACCACGCTAAAGCAGAATAGAAGACAAGGAAAAAAAGGACACAATGCCATTTGCAGCACCGTAGATGGGCCTAGAGGTTATCACATGACTTGTAGTAAGTCAGAAAGTGAAAGACACATATCATATCATATCACTTGTAGGTGTTACCTAAAAATGGATACCAGGGCGGATATTTCCACCGAGAAGGGCAATCAGAGATTCATTAAACAAACTTATGGTTCACCAATGGAAAGGTGTGAGGATGGGTTTCATTATGATATTGGGCTTAACAGACATATACAAACGCAGGTGACATATATAATCACCTAAGACCTACGGAATACAAAGAGAGGACTACTCAACATTCTGTCATAACGTACATGGGCAAAGGATCCCAGGAAGAACAGACATCTGTATATGTGTAAAAGAACCACATCTTCCACACCTACAACAAGCCAAGCATTGTAATCAAACTTGCTGTAATAAAAAATAAAAAATTAAATTAAAAACACGAACAAGAAGTAGTGAGACAAACTTGAGGGGCTTTCTCCTGGCACATTCCATTCTAAATTCCAATCTAGAACACGACTTCCATTGAGGCTCTGTTGCACTAATAACCAGATTTGAAAGAGAGAACTGCTGCCACCTTGTGGCCGTTTCACACAACAGCAGCTTTAGTCCCAGCGCTAAAGGTCAGTTGATATTCAAAATCATTGCAGGCCTGTAAATGACACCTGCCCTGAAAACAAATCCTGGGGTCACATATCGACCAAAAAATTCAAAGGACGTCCATATTTCAAAACGACCGTTTCAAAAGCCATATTTTACGCACATTAGTGTTCTGCTTCTTTGTCTTTCTTTCTTTTTTGGTTAAAAAAACGGGAATGGAAAAAGGCATCCCTCAGAAAGGGCGAAAATCGTTGCAAACGAATCAATGGACAAAGGTTTACTCTCCAATATATATAAACAGCTCATGCGGCTTAATATTAAAAAAAACAAACAACCCAATACAAAAATGGGCAGAAGATCTAAAGAGACGTTTCTTCAAAGAAGACACAGAGATGGCCAAGACGCACATGAAAAGCTGCTCAAGAGCACTAATTATTAGAGAAATGCAAATCAAAACTACAATGAGGTATCACCTCACACCTGTTAGAATCGGCATCATCAGAAAATCTACAAACAACAAATTCTGGGGAGGGTGTGGACAAAAGGATCCCTCTTCCACTATTGGTGGGAATGTAAATTGATACAGTCACTATGGAGAACAGTATGGAGTTTCCTTAAAAAAAAACTCGAAATAGAATTACCATCTGATCAAGCAATCCCACTTCTGGGCATATACCCAAAGAAAACCATAAATCAAAAAGGCACATTCACCACAATGTTCATTGCAGCACTATTTACAATAGCCAGGTAATGGAAGCAACCTAAATGCCCACAGACAGATGAATGGATAAAATTGGGGTACATATATAAAATGGAATATTACTCGGCCATAAAAAGGAATGAAACTGGGTCATTTGTAGAGACATCGATGGATCTAGAGACTGTCATACAGAATGAAGTAAGTCAGAAAGAGGAAAACAAATATTCTATATTAATGCATATATGTGGAACCTAAAAAATGGTACAGATGAACTGGTTTGCAGGGAAGAAATAGACACACACAGGTAGAGAACAAACGTATGGACACCAAGTGTGGGAAGCCATGGGGTGGTGGTGGTGGAACGAGTTGGGAGATTGAGATTGACCTGTATACATGTATATGCATAAAATACATAACTAATAATAACCTGCTGTAATATAAAAGTAAATAAAATTAAATTTCAAAATTTTAAAAAATAAAATTTAGATACAAATAAAGGCAGCTTCATAACAGAACCTATCAGAATGTTTGTTTTTGACCAACTGCTAAATAATAGAGAAGTTCAATTGTGTGGATGCATCTTCATTTTGGTAACATTACAAATAAATATTAATTATGTATTTCAAATAATCCAACAGTCTGAATACAAATGTTTTTAAGTCACAAGGGTAATGACTATAAAAAATTCTTATTATCTTAAAAAAAGTGACTCTACATCTCCAGAGAAAAAAGTCTAAGAATTATTAAAGTGAAGATGGTAACTTTCATCATGGAGCCAATGATGTTTCCATAATTATTGGTTTACATAAGTGTTGAAGTCATTTATATAATTACTTTTTAATTTTTAGAATTCACTAGACAGAATGAAGATAGTTACTGAGCAGGATACTTATTGAGAATGTTAGCCCGAAGCAAATCACCTATCAACAAGATGAAAGTTTCATGTTAATACTAAATGAAATTCCCTAAGGTAGCTCCATACATTATGGTATATGCTTTTCGAAATATAGAGATAAATAACTTCATCCTTCACATTATTTCTTTTTTCTTGTTTGTTTAATTTTTCAGGAAAGAAGCAGGCATGAAACATGTTTTCCCTTTTTTCCCAAATATTTCTCACTTTGCTTGCTGGGCTCTTTTTTCTTTTTCTCTCTTCACTATCCTCAACAAATAAGGTTATTCTACGCAATAACATACATTTAAGTTCCTCAGTAATTAGTGGTTTGTGACCTGGAAAGTGATACTTGCTTAAAATATCTATTATTTTTGGAAGCTTGTATTTCACCTCCTGGGCTTTTACCTAACGACTTAATGATGATTCGGGGAGAGGTATGCTTGGTAGAGGTGAGATTTAAGCAAAGGGATAGAAAGTGCTTATGAATACTATGTCCCAGTCACTATATTAAACTCTTTTCATACATGATTTCATTTAAGAAGGTCACAAAAAAAAAATAAAATAAATAAAATAAAATAAAATTTAAATATAAAACAGAAAAAAGTTCTTCCCTTCACACAGATGTATTTATAGGAATGAATTATTTCCATGCTTATATCTATAAATATATAAAAGAGGAATAAAATCTAACTTGAACCATAAAAGGTAAAAAACCTGAACCCACCAGTTATACAGAGGAAAACCGTATCAGGGCACCTGCTCCAGCGGCAAAAAATTCTGAAATTGGTCAGAGGTGGGGAATCATCTCCCATACAGCCAGCAACCCACCCCCCACGCAAGGAGCGTCCTCATTGAAAAGCTGGGGGACCGAGGTGAGGCATCTCTGAATAAAGGTGAGCTGAGCCCCAGGCCAGCTGCTGCTGAACTCTTCCCACCCTTCCCAGGTAAAACACCTGAATATGTACAAGGGCGTGAAAGACTAGAGGAAGGGCCGTGGAGTCACACCAGAGACAGCACGCAGGCCAACGTGATGCCTGCAGCCCAGCCAGGGTGGTCCTGGCCCCCGGCGCTCTTCCGGAAGCTTTCCATTGTCCTGCCTGAGATACCCCACCTGTCCCGGCCCCCACTGCTTTTTTCCTTCCTCACCTCTGTGCGGAGAGAAATTCCAGCGGAAGGTATGGGTGGCACATCCTCTTCTTTACAGGTGGCAGCCTGGCAACTCCTGCAGAAAGGCCAGCAGAACTCCACTCACACCGGGCCACCAACAAAGCTGTGGCCCCTCACTACCTCCCACCAGCGCAGCCCCGAGACTGCTCACGGGGCAAAGAATATGGAGGCAGGCACAGCTTCAGGAGCTATTGCTGCCTGGAGCGCTGTTTATATTGACCTCAACCAGGCACACCTGGGGAGGGCCGGCCGGCAGGATAAGGCTGCCCACGTCAGCTAATCCACAACCCTCAGGGAATCACAGTGTTGAAAATGGACCTCGCTAAATCAGAATAGAAGCCAAGGAAAAAGGACACAATGCCATTTGCAGCACCGTAGGTGAGCCTAGAGGTTATCACATGACTTGTAGTAAGTCAGAAAGTGAAAGACACATATCGTATCATATCACTTATAGGTGTTACCTAAAAATGGATACCAGGGCAGATATTTCCACGGAGAAGGGCAATCACAGATTCATTAAACAAACTTATGGTTCACCAATGGAAAGGTGTGAGGATGGATTTCATTACGATATTGGGGTTAACAGACATATACAAACACAGGTGACATATATAATCACCTAAGACCTACGGAATACAAAGAGAGGACTACTCAACATTCTGTCATAACGTACATGGGCAAAGGATCCCAGGAAGAACAGACATCTGTATATGTGTAAAAGAACCACATCTTCCACACCTACAACAAGCCAAGCATTGTAATCAAACTTGCTGTAATAAAAAATAAAAAATTACATTAAAAACACGAACAAGAAGTAGTGAGACAAACTTGAGGGGCTTTCTCCTGGCACATTCCATTCTAAATTCCAATCGAGAACACGACTTCCATTGAGGCTCTGTTGCACTAATAACCAGATTTGAAAGAGAGAACTGCTGCCACCTTGTGGCCGTTTCACACAACAGCAGCTTTAATCCCAGCGCTAAAGGTCAGTTGATATTCAAAATCATTGCAGGCCTGTAAATGACACCTGCCCTGAAAACAAATCCTGGGGTCACATATCGACCAAAAAATTCAAAGGACGTCCATATTTCAAAACGACCGTTTCAAAAGCCATATTTTACGCACATTAGTGTTCTGCTTCTTTGTCTTTCTTTCTTTTTTGGTTAAAAAAACGGGAATGGAAAAAGGCATCCCTCAGAAAGGGCGAAAATCGTTGCAAACGAATCAATGGACAAAGGTTTACTCTCCAATATATATAAACAGCTCATGCGGCTTAATATTAAAAAAAACAAACAACCCAATACAAAAATGGGCAGAAGATCTAAAGAGACGTTTCTTCAAAGAAGACACAGAGATGGCCAAGACGCACATGAAAAGCTGCTCAAGAGCACTAATTATTAGAGAAATGCAAATCAAAACTACAATGAGGTATCACCTCACACCTGTTAGAATCGGCATCATCAGAAAATCTACAAACAACAAATTCTGGGGAGGGTGTGGACAAAAGGATCCCTCTTCCACTATTGGTGGGAATGTAAATTGATACAGTCACTATGGAGAACAATATGGAGTTTCCTTAAAAAAACTAGAAATAGAATTATCATCTGATCCAGCAATCCCACTTCTGGGCATATACCCAGAGAAAACCATAAATCAAAAAGGCACATTCACCACAATGTTCATTGCAGCACTATTTACAATAGCCAGGTAATGGAAGCAACCTAAATGCCCACAGACAGATGAATGGATAAAGATGTGGTACATGTATAAAATGGAATATTACTCAGCCATAAAAAGGAATGAAACTGGGTCATTTGTAGAGACATCGATGGATCTAGAGACTGTCATACAGAATGAAGTAAGTCAGAAAGAGGACAAATATTGTATATTAATGCATATATGTGGAACCTAAAAACTGGTACAGATGAACTGGTTTGCAGGGAAGAAATAGAGACAGAGGTAGAGAACAAACGTATGGACACCAAGTGTGGGAAGCCATGGTGTGGTGGTGGTGGGATGAGTTGGGAGATTGGGATTGACCTGCATACATGTATATGCATAAAATACATAACTGATAATAACCTGCTGTATAAAAAAGTAAATAAAATTAAATTTCCAAATTTTCAGAAATAAAATTTAAAAATAATACAGAAAAAAGTTCTTCCCTTCACACAGATGTATTTATACGAATGAATTATTTCCATGCTTATATCTATAAATACATAAAAGAGGAATAAAATCTAACTTGAACCATAAAAGAAAAAAAAAACCTGAACCCAGCAGTTATACAGAGGAAAACCCTATCAGGGCACTTGCTCCAGCGGTAAACAATTCTGAAATTGGTCAGAGGTGGGGAATCATCTCCCATACAGCCAGCAACCCACACCCCATGCAAGGAGCGTCCTCATTGCAAAGCTGGGGGATCGTGCCGAGGCATCTCTGAATAAAGGTGAGCTGAGCCCCAGCACAGCTGCTGCTGAACTGTTCCCACCCTTCCCAGGTAAAACACCTGAATATGTACAAGGGCTTGAAAGACTAGAGGAAGGGCCGTGGAGCCACACCAGCAACAGCACGCAGGCCAACTTGGTGCCTGCAGGCCAGCCAGGGTGGTCCTGCCCCCGGGCGCTCTTCCGGAAGCTTTCCATTGTCCTGCCTGAGATACCCCACCTGTTCTGGCCCCCACTGCTTTTTTCCTTCCTCACCTCTGTCCGGAGAGAAATTCCCGCGGAAGGTATGGGTGACACATCCTCTTCTTTACAGGTGGCAGCCTGGCAACTCCTGCAGAAAGGCCAGCAGAACCCCACTCACACCGGGCCACCAACAAAGCTGTGGCCCCTCATTCCCTCCCACCAGCACAGCCCCGAGACAGCTGACGGGGCAGAGAATATGGAGTCAGGCACAGCTTCAGGGGCTATTGCTGCCTGGAGCGCTGTTTATATTGACCTCAACCAGGCACACCTGGGGAGGGCCGGGCAGCAGGGTAAGGCTGCCCAGGTCAGCTAATCCACAACACTCAGGGAATCACATTGTTGAAAATGGACCTTGCTAAGGCAGAAGAGAAGCCAAGGAAAAAAAGAACACAATGCCATTTGCACCACCGTAGATGAGTCTAGAGGTAATCACGTGACTTGTAGTAAGTCAGAAAGTGAAAGACACATATCATATCATATCACTTATAGGTGTTACCTAAAAATGGATACCAGGGCAGATATTTCCACCGAGAAGGGCAATCAGAGATTCATTAAACAAACTTATGGTTCACCAATGGAAAGGTGTGAGGATGGGTTTCATTACGATATCGGGGTTAACAGACTTATACAAACACAGGTGACATATATAATCACCAAAGACCTACGGAATACCAAAAGACGACTCATCATTCTGTCATAACGTACATGGGAAAAGGATCCCAGGAAAAACAGACATGTGTATATGTGTAAAAGAACCACATCTTCCACACCTCCAACAAGCCAAACATTGTAATCAAACTTGCTGTAATAAAAAATAAAAATTAAAAACACGAACAAGAAGTAGGGAGACAAACTTGAGGGGCTTTCTCCTGGCACATTCCATTCTAAATTCCAATCTAGAACACGACTTCCATTGAGGCTCTGTTGCCCTAGTAACCAGAATTGGTAAGGGAGAACTGCTGCCACCTTGTGGCCGTTTCACACAACAGCAGCTTTAATCCCAGCGCTAATGGTCAGTTCATATTCAAAATCATTGCAGGCCTGTAAATGACACCTGCCCTGAAAACAAATCCTGGGGTCACATATCGACCAAAAAATTCAAAGGACGTCCATATTTCAAAACGACCGTTTCAAAAGGCATATTTTATGCACATTAGTTTTCTGCTTCTTTTTCTTTCTTTCTTTTTTGGTTAAAAAAACGGGAATGGAAAAAGGCATCCCTCAGAAGGGGCGAAAATAGTTGCAAACGAATCAATGGAGAAAGGTTTAATCTCCAATATATATAAACAGCTCATGCAGCTTAATATTAAAAAAACAAACAACCCAATACAAAAATGGGCAGAAGATCTAAAGATACGTTTCTTCAAAGAAGACACAGAGATGGCCAAGACGCACATGAAAAGCTGCTCAACAGCACTAATTATTAGAGAAATGCAAATCAAAACTACAATGAGGTATCACCTCACACCTGTTAGAATCGGCATCATCAGAAAATCTACAAACAACAAATTCTGGGGAGGGTGTGGACAAAAGGAGCCTTCTTCCACTATTGGTGGGAATGTAAATTGATACAGTCACTATGGAGAACAGTATGGAGTTTCCTTAAAAAAAACTCGAAATAGAATTACCATCTGATCAAGCAATCCCACTTCTGGGCATATACCCAAAGAAAACCATAAATCTAAAAGGCACATTCACCACAATGTTCATTGCAGCACTATTTACAGTAGCCAGGTAATGGAAGCAACCTAAATGCCCACAGACAGATGAATGGATAAAATTGGGGTACATATATAAAATGGAATATTACTCGGCCATAAAAAGGAATGAAACTGGGTCATTTGTAGAGACATCGATGGATCTAGAGACTGTCATACAGAATGAAGTAAGTCAGAAAGAGGAAAACAAATATTGTATATTAATGCATATATGTGGAACCTAAAAAATGGTACAGATGAACTGGTTTGCAGGGAAGAAATAGACACACACAGGTAGAGAACAAACGTATGGACACCAAGTGTGGGAAGCCATGGGGTGGTGGTGGTGGGACGAGTTGGGAGATTGAGATTGACCTGTATACATGTATATGCATAAAATACATAACTAATAATAACCTGCTGTAATATAAAAGTAAATAAAATTAAATTTCAAAATTTTAAAAAATAAAATTTGATACAAATAAAGGCAGCTTCATAACAGAACCTATCAGAATGTTTGTTTTTGACCAACTGCTAAATAATAGAGAAGTTCAATTGTGTGGATGCATCTTCATTTTGGTAACATTACAAATAAATATTAATTATGTATTTCAAATAATCCAACAGTCTGAATACAAATGTTTTTAAGTCACAAGGGTAATGACTATAAAAAATTCTTATAATCTTAAAAAAAGTGACTCTACATCTCCAGAGAAAAAATTCTAAGAATTATTAAAGTGAAGATGGTAACTTTCATCATGGAGCCAATGATGTTTCCATAATTATTGGTTTACATAAGTGTTGAAGTCATTTATATAATTACTTTTTAATTTTTAGAATTCACTAGACAGAATGAAGATAGTTACTGAGCAGGATACTTATTGAGAATGTTAGCCCGAAGCAAATCACCTATCAACAAGATGAAAGTTTCATGTTAATACTAAATGAAATTCCCTAAGGTAGCTCCATACATTATGGTATATGCTTTTCGAAATATAGAGATAAATAACTTCATCCTTCACATTATTTCTTTTTTCTTGTTTGTTTAATTTTTCAGGAAAGAAGCAGGCATGAAACATGTTTTCCCTTTTTTCCCAATTATTTCTCACTTTGCTTGCTGGGCTCTTTTTTCTTTTTCTCTCTTCACTATCCTCAACAAATAAGGTTATTCTACGCAATAACATACATTTAAGTTCCTCAGTAATTAGTGGTTTGTGACCTGGAAAGTGATACTTGCTTAAAATATCTATTATTTTTGGAAGCTTGTATTTCACCTCCTGGGCTTTTACCTAACGACTTAATGATGATTCGGGGAGAGGTATGCTTGGTAGAGGTGAGATTTAAGCAAAGGGATAGAAAGTGCTTATGAATACTATGTCCCAGTCACTATATTAAACTCTTTTCATACATGATTTCATTTAAGGAGGTCACAAAAAAAATAAAATAAATAAAATAAAATAAAATTTAAATATAAAACAGAAAAAAGTTCTTCCCTTCACACAGATGTATTTATAGGAATGAATTATTTCCATGCTTATATCTATAAATACATAAAAGAGGAATAAAATCTAACTTGAACCATAAAAGAAAAAAAACTTGAACCCACCAGTTATACAGAGGAAAACCCTATCAGGGCACCTGCTCCAGCGGCAAAAAATTCTGAAATTGGTCAGAGGTGGGGAATCATCTCCCATACAGCCAGCAACCCACCCCCCACGCAAGGAGCATCCTCATTGAAAAGCTGGGGGACCGAGGTGAGGCATCTCTGAATAAAGGTGAGCTGAGCCCCAGGCCAGCTGCTGCTGAACTCTTCCCACCCTTCCCAGGTAAAACACCTGAATATGTACAAGGGCGTGAAAGACTAGAGGAAGGGCCGTGGAGCCACACCAGAGACAGCACGCAGGCCAACGTGATGCCTGCAGCCCAGCCAGGGTGGTCCTGTCCCCCGGCGCTCTTCCGGAAGCTTTCCATTGTCCTGCCTGAGATACCCCACCTGTCCCGGCCCCCACTGCTTTTTTCCTTCCTCACCTCTGTGCGGAGAGAAATTCCAGCGGAAGGTATGGGTGGCACATCCTCTTCTTTACAGGTGGCAGCCTGGCAACACCTGCAGAAAGGCCAGCAGAACTCCACTCACACCGGGCCACCAACAAAGCTGTGGCCCCTCACTCCCTCCCACAAGCACAGCCCCGAGACTGCTCACGGGGCAAGGAATATGGAGGCAGGCACAGCTTCAGGAGCTATTGCTGCCTGGAGCGCTGTTTATATTGACCTCAACCAGGCACACCTGGGGAGGGCCGGCCGGCAGGATAAGGCTGCCCACGTCAGCTAATCCACAACCCTCAGGGAATCACAGTGTTGAAAATGGACCTCGCTAAATCAGAATAGAAGCCAAGGAAAAAAAGGACACAATGCCATTTGCAGCACCGTAGGTGAGCCTAGAGGTTATCACATGACTTGTAGTAAGTCAGAAAGTGAAAGACACATATCGTATCATATCACTTATAGGTGTTACCTAAAAATGGATACCAGGGCAGATATTTCCACGGAGAAGGGCAATCACAGATTCATTAAACAAACTTATGGTTCACCAATGGAAAGGTGTGAGGATGGATTTCATTACGATATTGGGGTTAACAGACATATACAAACACAGGTGACATATATAATCACCTAAGACCTACGGAATACAAAGAGAGGACTACTCAACATTCTGTCATAACGTACATGGGCAAAGGATCCCAGGAAGAACAGACATCTGTATATGTGTAAAAGAACCACATCTTCCACACCTACAACAAGCCAAGCATTGTAATCAAACTTGCTGTAATAAAAAATAAAAAATTAAATTAAAAACACGAACAAGACGTAGTGAGACAATCTTGAGGGGCTTTCTCCTGGCACATTCCATTCTAAATTCCAATCTAGAACACGACTTCCATTGAGGCTCTGTTGCACTAATAACCAGATTTGAAAGAGAGAACTGCTGCCACCTTGTGGCCGTTTCACACAACAGCAGCTTTAATCCCAGCGCTAAAGGTCAGTTGATATTCAAAATCATTGCAGGCCTGTAAATGACACCTGCCCTGAAAACAAATCCTGGGGTCACATATCGACCAAAAAATTCAAAGGACGTCCATATTTCAAAACGACCGTTTCAAAAGCCATATTTTACGCACATTAGTGTTCTGCTTCTTTGTCTTTCTTTCTTTTTTGGTTAAAAAAACGGGAATGGAAAAAGGCATCCCTCAGAAAGGGCGAAAATCGTTGCAAACGAATCAATGGACAAAGGTTTACTCTCCAATATATATAAACAGCTCATGCGGCTTAATATTAAAAAAAACAAACAACCCAATACAAAAATGGGCAGAAGATCTAAAGAGACGTTTCTTCAAAGAAGACACAGAGATGGCCAAGACGCACATGAAAAGCTGCTCAAGAGCACTAATTATTAGAGAAATGCAAATCAAAACTACAATGAGGTATCACCTCACACCTGTTAGAATCGGCATCATCAGAAAATCTACAAACAACAAATTCTGGGGACGGTGGGGACAAAAGGATCCCTCTTCCACTATTGGTGGGAATGTAAATTGATACAGTCACTATGGAGAACACTATGGAGTTTCCTTAAAAAAACTAGAAATAGAATTACCATCTGATCCAGCAATCCCACTTCTGGGCATATACCCAGAGAAAACCATAAATCAAAAAGGCACATTCACCACAATGTTCATTGCAGCACTATTTACAATAGCCAGGTAATGGAAGCAACCTAAATGCCCACAGACAGATGAATGGATAAAGATGTGGTACATGTATAAAATGGAATATTACTCAGCCATAAAAAGGAATGAAACTGGGTCATTTGTAGAGACATCGATGGATCTAGAGACTGTCATACAGAATGAAGTAAGTCAGAAAGAGGACAAATATTGTATATTAATGCATATATGTGGAACCTAAAAACTGGTACAGATGAACTGGTTTGCAGGGAAGAAATAGAGACAGAGGTAGAGAACAAACGTATGGACACCAAGTGTGGGAAGCCATGGTGTGGTGGTGGTGGGATGAGTTGGGAGATTGGGATTGACCTGCATACATGTATATGCATAAAATACATAACTGATAATAACCTGCTGTATAAAAAAGTAAATAAAATTAAATTTCAAAATTTTCAAAAATAAAATTTAAAAATAATACAGAAAAAAGTTCTTCCCTTCACACAGATGTATTTATACGAATGAATTATTTCCATGCTTATATCTATAAATACATAAAAGAGGAATAAAATCTAACTTGAACCATAAAAGAAAAAAAAACCTGAACCCACCAGTTATACAGATGAAAACCCTATCAAGGCACTTGCTCCAGCGGTAAACAATTCTGAAATTGGTCAGAGGTGGGGAATCATCTCCCATACAGCCAGCAACCCACACCCCATGCAAGGAGCGTCCTCATTGCAAAGCTGGGGGATCGTGCCGAGGCATCTCTGAATAAAGGTGAGCTGAGCCCCAGCACAGCTGCTACTGAACTGTTCCCACCCTTCCCAGGAAAAACACCTGAATATGTACAAGGGCTTGGAAGACTAGAGGAAGGGCCGTGGAGCCACACCAGCAACAGCACGCAGGCCAACTTGGTGCCTGCAGGCCAGCCAGTGTGGTCCTGCCCCTGGGCGCTCTTCCGGAAGCTTTCCATTGTCCTGCCTGAGATACCCCACCTGTTCCGGCCCCCACTGCTTTTTTCCTTCCTCACCTCTCTCCGGAGAGAAATTCCAGCGGAAGGTATGGGTGACACATCCTCTTCTTTACAGGTGGCAGCCTGGCAACTCCTGCAGAAAGGCCAGCAGAACCCCACTCACACCGGGCCACCAACAAAGCTGTGGCCCCTCATTCCCTCCCACCAGCACAGCCCCGAGACTGCTGACGGGGCAGAGAATATGGAGTCAGGCACAGCTTCAGGGGCTATTGCTGCCTGGAGCGCTGTTTATATTGACCTCAACCAGGCACACCTGGGGAGGGCCGGGCGGCAGGGTAAGGCTGCCCAGGTCAGCTAATCCACAACACTCAGGGAATCACATTGTTGAAAATGGACCTTGCTAAGGCAGAAGAGAAGCCAAGGAAAAAAAGAACACAATGCCATTTGCAGCCCCGTAGATGAGTCTAGAGGTAATCACGTGACTTGTAGTAAGTCAGAAAGTGAAAGACACATATCATATCATATCACTTATAGGTGTTACCTAAAAATGGATACCAGGGCAGATATTTCCACCGAGAAGGGCAATCAGAGATTCATTAAACAAACTTATGGTTCACCAATGGAAAGGTGTGAGGATGGGTTTCATTACGATATCGGGGTTAACAGACTTATACAAACACAGGTGACATATATAATCACCAAAGACCTACGGAATACCAAAAGACTACTCATCATTCTGTCATAACGTACATGGGAAAAGGATCCCAGGAAAAACAGACATGTGTATATGTGTAAAAGAACCACATCTTCCACACCTCTAACAAGCCAAACATTGTAATCAAACTTGCTGTGATAAAAAATAAAAATTAAATTAAAAACACGAAAGAAGTAGGGAGACAAACTTGAGGGACTTTCTCCTGGCATATTCCATTCTAAATTCCAATCTAGAACACGACTTCCTTTGAGACTCTGTTGCCCTAGTAACCAGAATTGGTAAGGGAGAACTGCTGCCACCTTGTGGCCGTTTCACACAACAGCAGCTTTAATCCCAGCGCTAATGGTCAGTTTACATTCAAAATCATTGCAGGCCTGTAAATGACACCTGCCCTGAAAACAAATCCTGGGGTCACATATCGACCAAAAAATTCAAAGGACGTCCATATTTCAAAACGACCGTTTCAAAAGCCATATTTTATGCACATTAGTTTTCTGCTTCTTTTTCTTTCTTTCTTTTTTGGTTAAAAAAACGGGAATGGAAAAAGGCATCCCTCAGAAGGGGCGAAAATAGTTGCAAACGAATCAATGGAGAAAGGTTTAATCTCCAATATATATAAACAGCTCATGCAGCTTAATATTAAAAAAACAAACAACCCAATACAAAAATGGGCAGAAGATCTAAAGATACGTTTCTTCAAAGAAGACACAGAGATGGCCAAGACGCACATGAAAAGCTGCTCAACAGCACTAATTATTAGAGAAATGCAAATCAAAACTACAATGAGGTATCACCTCACACCTGTTAGAATCGGCATCATCAGAAAATCTACAAACAACAAATTCTGGGGAGGGTGTGGACAAAAGGAGCCCTCTTCCACTATTGGTGGGAATGTAAATTGATACAGTCACTATGGAGAACAGTATGGAGTTTCCTTAAAAAAAAACTCGAAATAGAATTACCATCTGATCAAGCAATCCCACTTCTGGGCATATACCCAAAGAAAACCATAAATCAAAAAGGCACATTCACCACAATGTTCATTGCAGCACTATTTACAATAGCCAGGTAATGGAAGCAACCTAAATGCCCACAGACAGATGAATGGATAAAATTGGGGTACATATATAAAATGGAATATTACTCGGCCATAAAAAGGAATGAAACTGGGTCATTTGTAGAGACATCGATGGATCTAGAGACTGTCATACAGAATGAAGTAAGTCAGAAAGAGGAAAACAAATATTCTATATTAATGCATATATGTGGAACCTAAAAAATGGTACAGATGAACTGGTTTGCAGGGAAGAAATAGACACACACAGGTAGAGAACAATCGTATGGACACCAAGTGTGGGAAGCCATGGGGTGGTGGTGGTGGGACGAGTTGGGAGATTGAGATTGACCTGTATACATGTATATGCATAAAATACATAACTAATAATAACCTGCTGTAATATAAAAGTAAATAAAATTAAATTTCAAAATTTTAAAAAATAAAATTTAGATACAAATAAAGGCAGCTTCATAACAGAACCTATCAGAATGTTTGTTTTTGACCAACTGCTAAATAATAGAGAAGTTCAATTGTGTGGATGCATCTTCATTTTGGTAACATTACAAATAAATATTAATTATGTATTTCAAATAATCCAACAGTCTGAATACAAATGTTTTTAAGTCACAAGGGTAATGACTATAAAAAATTCTTATAATCTTAAAAAAAGTGACTCTACATCTCCAGAGAAAAAAGTCTAAGAATTATTAAAGTGAAGATGGTAACTTTCATCATGGAGCCAATGATGTTTCCATAATTATTGGTTTACATAAGTGTTGAAGTCATTTATATAATTACTTTTTAATTTTTAGAATTCACTAGACAGAATGAAGATAGTTACTGAGCAGGATACTTATTGAGAATGTTAGCCCGAAGCAAATCACCTATCAACAAGATGAAAGTTTCATGTTAATACTAAATGAAATTCCCTAAGGTAGCTCCATACATTATGGTATATGCTTTTCGAAATATAGAGATAAATAACTTCATCCTTCACATTATTTCTTTTTTCTTGTTTGTTTAATTTTTCAGGAGGGAAGCAGGCATGAAACATGTTTTCCCTTTTTTCCCAATTATTTCTCACTTTGCTTGCTGGGCTCTTTTTTCTTTTTCTCTCTTCACTATCCTCAACAAATAAGGTTATTCTACGCAATAACATACATTTAAGTTCCTCAGTAATTAGTGGTTTGTGACCTGGAAAGTGATACTTGCTTAAAATATCTATTATTTTTGGAAGCTTGTATTTCACCTCCTGGGCTTTTACCTAACGACTTAATGATGATTCGGGGAGAGGTATGCTTGGTAGAGGTGAGATTTAAGCAAAGGGATAGAAAGTGCTTATAAATACTATGTCCCAGTCACTATATTAAACTCTTTTCATACATGATTTCATTTAAGGAGGTCACAAAAAAATAAAAAAATAAAAAAAATAAAATAAAATTTAAATATAAAACAGAAAAAAGTTCTTCCCTTCACACAGATGTATTTATAGGAATGAATTATTTCCATGCTTATATCTAAAAATATATAAAAGAGGAATAAAATCTAACTTGAACCATAAAAGAAAAAATACCTGAACCCACCAGTTATACAGAGGAAAACCCTATCAGGGCACCTGCTCCAGCGGCAAAAAATTCTGAAATTGGTCAGAGGTGGGGAATCATCTCCCATACAGCCAGCAACCCACCCCCCACGCAAGGAGCGTCCTCATTGAAAAGCTGGGGGACCGAGGTGAGGCATCTCTGAATAAAGGTGAGCTGAGCCCCAGGCCAGCTGCTGCTGAACTCTTCCCACCCTTCCCAGGTAAAACACCTGAATATGTACAAGGGCGTGAAAGACTAGAGGAAGGGCCGTGGAGCCACACCAGAGACAGCACGCAGGCCAACTTGATGCCTGCAGCCCAGCCAGGGTGGTCCTGGCCCCGGGCGCTCTTCCGGAAGCTTTCCATTGTCCTGCCTGAGATACCCCACCTGTCCCGGCCCCCACTGCTTTTTTCCTTCCTCACCTCTGTCCGGAGAGAAATTCCAGCGGAAGGTATGGGTGACACATCCTCTTCTTTACAGGTGGCAGCCTGGCAACTCCTGCAGAAAGGCCAGCAGAACTCCACTCACACCGGGCCACCAACAAAGCTGTGGCCCCTCACTCCCTCCCACCATCACAGCCCCGAGACTGCTCAGGGGCAGAGAATATGGAGTCAGGCACAGCTTCAGGGGCTATTGCTGCCTGGAGCACTGTTTATATTGACCTCAACCAGGCACACCTGGGGAGGGCCGGCCGGCAGGATAAGGCTGCCCACGTCAGCTAATCCACAACCCTCAGGGAATCACAGTGTTGAAAATGGACCACGCTAAAGCAGAATAGAAGACAAGGAAAAAAAGGACACAATGCCATTTGCAGCACCGTAGATGGGCCTAGAGGTTATCACATGACTTGTAGTAAGTCAGAAAGTGAAAGACACATATCATATCATATCACTTGTAGGTGTTACCTAAAAATGGATACCAGGGCGGATATTTCCACCGAGAAGGGCAATCAGAGATTCATTAAACAAACTTATGGTTCACCAATGGAAAGGTGTGAGGATGGGTTTCATTATGATATTGGGCTTAACAGACATATACAAACGCAGGTGACATATATAATCACCTAAGACCTACGGAATACAAAGAGAGGACTACTCAACATTCTGTCATAACGTACATGGGCAAAGGATCCCAGGAAGAACAGACATCTGTATATGTGTAAAAGAACCACATCTTCCACACCTACAACAAGCCAAGCATTGTAATCAAACTTGCTGTAATAAAAAATAAAAAATTAAATTAAAAACACGAACAAGAAGTAGTGAGACAAACTTGAGGGGCTTTCTCCTGGCACATTCCATTCTAAATTCCAATCTAGAACACGACTTCCATTGAGGCTCTGTTGCACTAATAACCAGATTTGAAAGAGAGAACTGCTGCCACCTTGTGGCCGTTTCACACAACAGCAGCTTTAGTCCCAGCGCTAAAGGTCAGTTGATATTCAAAATCATTGCAGGCCTGTAAATGACACCTGCCCTGAAAACAAATCCTGGGGTCACATATCGACCAAAAAATTCAAAGGACGTCCATATTTCAAAACGACCGTTTCAAAAGCCATATTTTACGCACATTAGTGTTCTGCTTCTTTGTCTTTCTTTCTTTTTTGGTTAAAAAAACGGGAATGGAAAAAGGCATCCCTCAGAAAGGGCGAAAATCGTTGCAAACGAATCAATGGACAAAGGTTTACTCTCCAATATATATAAACAGCTCATGCGGCTTAATATTAAAAAAACAAACAACCCAATACAAAAATGGGCAGAAGATCTAAAGAGACGTTTCTTCAAAGAAGACACAGAGATGGCCAAGACGCACATGAAAAGCTGCTCAAGAGCACTAATTATTAGAGAAATGCAAATCAAAACTTCAATGAGGTATCACCTCACACCTGTTAGAATCGGCATCATCAGAAAATCTACAAACAACAAATTCTGGGGAGGGTGGGGACAAAAGGATCCCTCTTCCACCTTTAGTGGGAATGTAAATTGATACAGTCACTATGGAGAACACTATGGAGTTTCCTTAAAAAAACTAGAAATAGAATTACCATCTGATCCAGCAATCCCACTTCTGGGCATATACCCAGAGAAAACCATAAATCAAAAAGGCACATTCACCACAATGTTCATTGCAGCACTATTTACAATAGCCAGGTAATGGAAGCAACCTAAATGCCCACAGACAGATGAATGGATAAAGATGTGGTACATGTATAAAATGGAATATTACTCAGCCATAAAAAGGAATGAAACTGGGTCATTTGTAGAGACATCGATGGATCTAGAGACTGTCATACAGAATGAAGTAAGTCAGAAAGAGGACAAATATTGTATATTAATGCATATATGTGGAACCTAAAAACTGGTACAGATGAACTGGTTTGCAGGGAAGAAATAGAGACAGAGGTAGAGAACAAACGTATGGACACCAAGTGTGGGAAGCCATGGTGTGGTGGTGGTGGGATGAGTTGGGAGATTGGGATTGACCTGCATACATGTATATGCATAAAATACATAACTGATAATAACCTGCTGTATAAAAAAGTAAATAAAATTAAATTTCCAAATTTTCAGAAATAAAATTTAAAAATAATACAGAAAAAAGTTCTTCCCTTCACACAGATGTATTTATACGAATGAATTATTTCCATGCTTATATCTATAAATACATAAAAGAGGAATAAAATCTAACTTGAACCATAAAAGAAAAAAAAACCTGAGACCACCAGTTATACAGAGGAAAACCCTATCAGGGCACTTGCTCCAGCGGTAAACAATTCTGAAATTGGTCAGAGGTGGGGAATCATCTCCCATACAGCCAGCAACCCACACCCCATGCAAGGAGCGTCCTCATTGCAAAGCTGGGAGATCGTGCCGGGGCATCTCTGAATAAAGGTGAGATGAGCCCCAGCACAGCTGCTGCTGAACTGTTCCCACCCTTCCCAGGTAAAACACCTGAATATGTAGAAGGGCTTGAAAGACTAGAGGAAGGGCCGTGGAGCCACACCAGCAACAGCACGCAGGCCAACTTGGTGCCTGCAGGCCAGCCAGGGTGGTCCTGCCCCCGGGCGCACTTCCGGAAGCTTTCCATTGTCCTGCCTGAGATACCCAACCTGTTCCGGCCCCCACAGCTTTTTTCCTTCCTCACCTCTGTCCGGAGAGAAATTCCAGCGGAAGGTATGGGTGACACATCCTCTTCTTTACAGGTGGCAGCCTGGCAACTCCTGCAGAAAGGCCAGCAGAACCCCACTCACACCGGGCCACCAACAAAGCTGTGGCCCCTCATTCCCTCCCACCAGCACAGCCCCGAGACTGCTGACGGGGCAGAGAATATGGAGTCAGGCACAGCTTCAGGGGCTATTGCTGCCTGGAGCGCTGTTTATATTGACCTCAACCAGGCACACCTGGGGAGGGCCGGGCGGCAGGGTAAGGCTGCCCACGTCAGCTAATCCACAACACTCAGGGAATCACATTGTTGAAAATGGACCTTGCTCAGGCAGAAGAGAAGCCAAGGTAAAAAAGAACACAATGCCATTTGCACCACCGTAGATGAGTCTAGAGGTAATCACGTGACTTGTAGTAAGTCAGAAAGTGAAAGACACATATCATATCATATCACTTATAGGTGTTACCTAAAAATGGATACCAGGGCAGATATTTCCACCGAGAAGGGCAATCAGAGATTCATTAAACAAACTTATGGTTCACCAATGGAAAGGTGTGAGGATGGGTTTCATTACGATATCGGGGTTAACAGACTTATACAAACAAAGGTGACATATATAATCACCAAAGACCTACGGAATACCAAAAGACTACTCATCATTCTGTCATAACGTACATGGGAAAAGGATCCCAGGAAAAACAGACATGTGTATATGTGTAAAAGAACCACATCTTCCACACCTCCAACAAGCCAAACATTGTAATCAAACTTGCTGTAATAAAAAATAAAAATTAAATTAAAAACACGAACAAGAAGTAGGGAGACAAACTTGAGGGGCTTTCTCCTGGCACATTCCATTCTAAATTCCAATCTAGAACACGACTTCCATTGAGGCTCTGTTGCCCTAGTAACCAGAATTGGTAAGGGAGAACTGCTGCCACCTTGTGGCCGTTTCACACAACAGCAGCTTTAATCCCAGCGCTAATGGTCAGTTGATATTCAAAATCATTGCAGGCCTGTAAATGACACCTGCCCTGAAAACAAATCCTGGGGTCACATATCGACCAAAAAATTCAAAGGACGTCCATATTTCAAAACGACCGTTTCAAAAGCCATATTTTACGCACATTAGTGTTCTGCTTCTTTGTCTTTCTTTCTTTTTTGGTTAAAAAAACGGGAATGGAAAAAGGCATCCCTCAGAAGGGGCGAAAATAGTTGCAAACGAATCAATGGAGAAAGGTTTAATCTCCAATATATATAAACAGCTCATGCAGCTTAATATTAAAAAAACAAACAACCCAATACAAAAATGGGCAGAAGATCTAAAGATACGTTTCTTCAAAGAAGACACAGAGATGGCCAAGACGCACATGAAAAGCTGCTCAACAGCACTAATTATTAGAGAAATGCAAATCAAAACTACAATGAGGTATCACCTCACACCTGTTAGAATCGGCATCATCAGAAAATCTACAAACAACAAATTCTGGGGAGGGTGTGGACAAAAGGAGCCCTCTTCCACTATTGGTGGGAATGTAAATTGATACAGTCACTATGGAGAACAGTATGGAGTTTCCTTAAAAAAAAACTCGAAATAGAATTACCATCTGATCAAGCAATCCCACTTCTGGGCATATACCCAAAGAAAACCAAAAATCAAAAAGGCACATTCACCACAATGTTCATTGCAGCACTATTTACAATAGCCAGGTAATGGAAGCAACCTAAATGCCCACAGACAGATGAATGGATAAAATTGGGGTACATATATAAAATGGAATATTACTCGGCCATAAAAAGGAATGAAACTGGGTCATTTGTAGAGACATCGATGGATCTAGAGACTGTCATACAGAATGAAGTAAGTCAGAAAGAGGAAAACAAATATTGTATATTAATGCATATATGTGGAACCTAAAAAATGGTACAGATGAACTGGTTTGCAGAGAAGAAATAGAGACACACAGGTAGAGAACAAACGTATGGACACCAAGTGTGGGAAGCCATGGGGTGGTGGTGGTGGGACGAGTTGGGAGATTGAGATTGACCTGTATACATGTATATGCATAAAATACATAACTAATAATAACCTGCTGTAATATAAAAGTAAATAAAATTAAATTTCAAAATTTTAAAAAATAAAATTTAGATACAAATAAAGGCAGCTTCATAACAGAACCTATCAGAATGTTTGTTTTTGAGCAACTGCTAAATAATAGAGAAGTTCAATTGTGTGGATGCATCTTCATTTTGGTAACATTACAAATAAATATTAATTATGTATTTCAAATAATCCAATAGTCTGAATACAAATGTTTTTAAGTCACAAGGGTAATGACTATAAAAAATTCTTATAATCTTAAAAAAAGTGACTCTACATCTCCAGAGAAAAAAGTCTAAGAATTATTAAAGTGAAGATGGTAACTTTCATCATGGAGCCAATGATGTTTCCATAATTATTGGTTTACGTAAGTGTTGAAGTCATGTATATAATTACTTTTTAATTTTTAGAATTCACTAGACAGAATGAAGATAGTTACTGAGCAGGATACTTATTGAGAATGTTAGCCCGAAGCAAATCACCTATCAACAAGATGAAAGTTTCATGTTAATACTAAATGAAATTCCCTAACGTAGCTCCATACATTATGGTATATGCTTTTCAAAATATAGAGATAAATAACTTCATCCTTCACATTATTTCTTTTTTCTTGTTTGTTTAATTTTTCAGGAGGGAAGCAGGCATGAAACATGTTTTCCCTTTTTTCCCAATTATTTCTCACTTTGCTTGCTGGGCTCTTTTTTCTTTTTCTCTCTTCACTATCCTCAACAAATAAGGTTATTCTACGCAATAACATACATTTAAGTTCCTCAGTAATTAGTGGTTTGTGACCTGGAAAGTGATACTTGCTTAAAATATCTATTATTTTTGGAAGCTTGTATTTCACCTCCTGGGCTTTTACCTAACGACTTAATGATGATTCGGGGAGATGTATGCTTGGTAGAGGTGAGATTTAAGCAAAGGGATAGAAAGTGCTTATAAATACTATGTCCCAGTCACTATATTAAACTCTTTTCATACATGATTTCATTTAAGGAGGTCACAAAAAAATAAAAAAATAAAAAAAATAAAATAAAATAAAATTTAAATATAAAACAGAAAAAAGTTCTTCCCTTCACACAGATGTATTTATAGGAATGAATTATTTCCATGCTTATATCTATAAATATATAAAAGAGGAATAAAATCTAACTTGAACCATAAAAGAAAAAATACCTGAACCCACCAGTTATACAGAGGAAAACCCTATCAGGGCACCTGCTCCAGCGGCAAAAAATTCTGAAATTGGTCAGAGGTGGGGAATCATCTCCCATACAGCCAGCAACCCACCCCCCACGCAAGGAGCGTCCTCATTGAAAAGCTGGGGGACCGAGGTGAGGCATCTCTGAATAAAGGTGAGCTGAGCCCCAGGCCAGCTGCTGCTGAACTCTTCCCACCCTTCCCAGGTAAAACACCTGAATATGTACAAGGGCGTGAAAGACTAGAGGAAGGGCCGTGGAGCCACACCAGAGACAGCACGCAGGCCAACTTGATGCCTGCAGCCCAGCCAGGGTGGTCCTGGCCCCGGGCGCTCTTCCGGAAGCTTTCCATTGTCCTGCCTGAGATACCCCACCTGTCCCGGCCCCCACTGCTTTTTTCCTTCCTCACCTCTGTCCGGAGAGAAATTCCAGCGGAAGGTATGGGTGACACATCCTCTTCTTTACAGGTGGCAGCCTGGCAACTCCTGCAGAAAGGCCAGCAGAACTCCACTCACACCGGGCCACCAACAAAGCTGTGGCCCCTCACTCCCTCCCACCAGCACAGCCCCGAGACTGCTCACGGGGCACAGAATATGGAGGCAGGCACAGCTTCAGGGGCTATTGCTGCCTGGAGCGCTGTTTATATTGACCTCAACCAGGCACACCTGGGGAGGGCCGGCCGGCAGGATAAGGCTGCCCACGTCAGCTAATCCACAACCCTCAGGGAATCACAGTGTTGAAAATGGACCTCGCTAAAGCAGAATAGAAGCCAAGGAAAAAAAGGACACAATGCCATTTGCAGCACCGTAGATGAGCCTAGAGGTTATCACATGACTTGTAGTAAGTCAGAAAGTGAAAGACACATATCGTATCATATCACTTATAGGTGTTACCTAAAAATGGATACCAGGGCAGATATTTCCACGGAGAAGGGCAATCACAGATTCATTAAACAAACTTATGGTTCACCAATGGAAATGTGTGAGGATGGGTTTCATTACGATATTGGGGTTAACAGACATATACAAACACAGGTGACATATATAATCACCTAAGACCTACGGAATACAAAGAGAGGACTACTCAACATTATGTCATAACGTACATGGGCAAAGGATCCCAGGAAGAACAGACATCTGTATATGTGTAAAAGAACCACATCTTCCACACCTACAACAAGCCAAGCATTGTAATCAAACTTGCTGTAATAAAAAATAAAAAATTAAATTAAAAACACGATCAAGAAGTAGTGAGACAATCTTGAGGGGCTTTCTCCTGGCACATTCCATTCTAAATTCCAATCTAGAACACGACTTCCATTGAGGATCTGTTGCACTAATAACCAGATTTGAAAGAGAGAACTGCTGCCACCTTGTGGCCGTTTCACACAACAGCAGCTTTAATCCCAGCGCTAAAGGTCATTGATATTCAAAATCATTGCAGGCCTGTAAATGACACCTGCCCTGAAAACAAATCCTGGGGTCACATATCGACCAAAAAATTCAAAGGACGTCCATATTTCAAAACGACCGTTTCAAAAGCCATATTTTACGCACATTAGTGTTCTGCTTCTTTGTCTTTCTTTCTTTTTTGGTTAAAAAAACGGGAATGGAAAAAGGCATCCCTCAGAAAGGGCGAAAATCGTTGCAAACGAATCAATGGACAAAGGTTTACTCTCCAATATATATAAACAGCTCATGCGGCTTAATATTAAAAAAACAAACAACCCAATACAAAAATGGGCAGAAGATCTAAAGAGACGTTTCTTCAAAGAAGACACAGAGATGGCCAAGACGCACATGAAAAGCTGCTCAAGAGCACTAATTATTAGAGAAATGCAAATCAAAACTTCAATGAGGTATCACCTCACACCTGTTAGAATCGGCATCATCAGAAAATCTACAAACAACAAATTCTGGGGAGGGTAGGGACAAAAGGATCCCTCTTCCACCTTTAGTGGGAATGTAAATTGATACAGTCACTATGGAGAACACTATGGAGTTTCCTTAAAAAAACTAGAAATAGAATTACCATCTGATCCAGCAATCCCACTTCTGGGCATATACCCAGAGAAAACCATAAATCAAAAAGGCACATTCACCACAATGTTCATTGCAGCACTATTTACAATAGCCAGGTAATGGAAGCAACCTAAATGCCCACAGACAGATGAATGGATAAAGATGTGGTACATGTATAAAATGGAATATTACTCAGCCATAAAAAGGAATGAAACTGGGTCATTTGTAGAGACATCGATGGATCTAGAGACTGTCATACAGAATGAAGTAAGTCAGAAAGAGGACAAATATTGTATATTAATGCATATATGTGGAACCTAAAAACTGGTACAGATGAACTGGTTTGCAGGGAAGAAATAGAGACAGAGGTAGAGAACAAACGTATGGACACCAAGTGTGGGAAGCCATGGTGTGGTGGTGGTGGGATGAGTTGGGAGATTGGGATTGACCTGCATACATGTATATGCATAAAATACATAACTGATAATAACCTGCTGTATAAAAAAGTAAATAAAATTAAATTTCAAAATTTTCAAAAATAAAATTTAAAAATAATACAGAAAAAAGTTCTTCCCTTCACACAGATGTATTTATACGAATGAATTATTTCCATGCTTATATCTATAAATACATAAAAGAGGAATAAAATCTAACTTGAACCATAAAAGAAAAAAAAACCTGAACCCACCAGTTATACAGAGGAAAACCCTATCAGGGCACTTGCTCCAGCGGTAAACAATTCTGAAATTGGTCAGAGGTGGGGAATCATCTCCCATACAGCCAGCAACCCACACCCCATGCAAGGAGCGTCCTCATTGAAAAGCTGGGGGATCGTGCCGAGGCATCTCTGAATAAAGGTGAGCTGAGCCCCAGCACAGCTGCTGCTGAACTGTTCCCACCCTTCCCAGGTAAAACACCTGAATATGTACAAGGGCTTGAAAGACTAGAGGAAGGGCCGTGGAGCCACACCAGCAACAGCACGCAGGCCAACTTGTTGCCTGCAGGCCAGCCAGGGTGGTCCTGCCCCGGGGCGCACTTCCGGAAGCTTTCCATTGTCCTGCCTGAGATACCCCACCTGTTCCGGCCCCCACTGCTTTTTTCCTTCCTCACCTCTGTCCGGAGAGAAATTCCAGCGGAAGGTATGGGTGACACATCCTCTTCTTTACAGGTGGCAGCCTGGCAACTCCTGCAGAAAGGCCAGCAGAACCCCACTCACACCTGGCCACCAACAAAGCTGTGGCCCCTCATTCCCTCCAACCAGCACAGCCCCGAGACTGCTGACGGGGCAGAGAATATGGAGTCAGGCACAGCTTCAGGGGCTATTGCTGCCTGGAGCGCTGTTTATATTGACCTCAACCAGGCACACCTGGTGAGGGCCGGGCCGCAGGGTAAGGCTGCCCAGGTCAGCTAATCCACAACACTCAGTGAATCACATTGTTGAAAATGGACCTTGCTCAGGCAGAAGAGAAGCCAAGGAAAAAAAGAACACAATGCCATTTGCACCACCGTAGATGAGTCTAGAGGTAATCACGTGACTTGTAGTAAGTCAGAAAGTGAAAGACACATATCATATCATATCACTTATAGGTGTTACCTAAAAATGGATACCAGGGCAGATATTTCCACCGAGAAGGGCAATCAGAGATTCATTAAACAAACTTATGGTTCACCAAAGGAAAGGTGTGAGGATGGGTTTCATTACGATATCGGGGTTAACAGACTTATACAAACACAGGTGACATATATAATCACCAAAGACCTACGGAATACCAAAAGACGACTCATCATTCTGTCATAACGTACATGGGAAAAGGATCCCAGGAAAAACAGACATGTGTATATGTGTAAAAGAACCACATCTTCCACACCTCCAACAAGCCAAACATTGTAATCAAACTTGCTGTAATAAAAAATAAAAATTAAATTAAAAACACGAACAAGAAGTAGGGAGACAAACTTGAGGGGCTTTCTCCTGGCACATTCCATTCTAAATTCCAATCTAGAACACGACTTCCATTGAGGCTCTGTTGCCCTAGTAACCAGAATTGGTAAGGGAGAACTGCTGCCACCTTGTGGCCGTTTCACACAACAGCAGCTTTAATCCCAGCGCTAATGGTCAGTTGATATTCAAAATCATTGCAGGCCTGTAAATGACACCTGCCCTGAAAACAAATCCTGGGGTCACATATCGACCAAAAAATTCAAAGGACGTCCATATTTCAAAACGACCGTTTCAAAAGCCATATTTTACGCACATTAGTGTTCTGCTTCTTTGTCTTTCTTTCTTTTTTGGTTAAAAAAACGGGAATGGAAAAAGGCATCCCTCAGAAGGGGCGAAAATAGTTGCAAACGAATCAATGGAGAAAGGTTTAATCTCCAATATATATAAACAGCTCATGCAGCTTAATATTAAAAAAACAAACAACCCAATACAAAAATGGGCAGAAGATCTAAAGATACGTTTCTTCAAAGAAGACACAGAGATGGCCAAGACGCACATGAAAAGCTGCTCAACAGCACTAATTATTAGAGAAATGCAAATCAAAACTACAATGAGGTATCACCTCACACCTGTTAGAATCGGCATCATCAGAAAATCTACAAACAACAAATTCTGGGGAGGGTGTGGACAAAAGGAGCCCTCTTCCACTATTGGTGGGAATGTAAATTGATACAGTCACTATGGAGAACAGTATGGAGTTTCCTTAAAAAAAAACTCGAAATAGAATTACCATCTGATCAAGCAATCCCACTTCTGGGCATATACCCAAAGAAAACCATAAATCAAAAAGGCACATTCACCACAATGTTCATTGCAGCACTATTTACAATAGCCAGGTAATGGAAGCAACCTAAATGCCCACAGACAGATGAATGGATAAAATTGGGGTACATATATAAAATGGAATATTACTCAGCCATAAAACGGAATGAAACTGGGTCATTTGTAGAGACATCGATGGATCTAGAGACTGTCATACAGAATGAAGTAAGTCAGAAAGAGGAAAACAAATATTGTATATTAATGCATATATGTGGAACCTAAAAAATGGTACAGATGAACTGGTTTGCAGGGAAGAAATAGAGACACACAGGTAGAGAACAAACGTATGGACACCAAGTGTGGGAAGCCATGGGATGGTGGTGGTGGGACGAGTTGGGAGATTGAGATTGACCTGTATACATGTATATGCATAAAATACATAACTAATAATAACCTGCTGTAATATAAAAGTAAATAAAATTAAATTTCAAAATTTTAAAAAATAAAATTTAGATACAAATAAAGGCAGCTTCATAACAGAACCTATCAGAATGTTTGTTTTTGACCAACTGCTAAATAATAGAGAAGTTCAATTGTGTGGAAGCATCTTCATTTTGGTAACATTACAAATAAATATTAATTATGTATTTCAAATAATCCAACAGTCTGAATACAAATGTTTTTAAGTCACAAGGGTAATGACTATAAAAAATTCTTACAATCTTAAAAAAAGTGACTCTACATCTCCAGAGAAAAAATTCTAAGAATTATTAAAGTGAAGATGGTAACTTTCATCATGGAGCCAATGATGTTTCCATAATTATTGGTTTACATAAGTGTTGAAGTCATTTATATAATTACTTTTTAATTTTTAGAATTCACTAGACAGAATGAAGATAGTTACTGAGCAGGATACTTATTGAGAATGTTAGCCCGAAGCAAATCACCTATCAACAAGATGAAAGTTTCATGTTAATACTAAATGAAATTCCCTAAGGTAGCTCCATACATTATGGTATATGCTTTTCGAAATATAGAGATAAATAACTTCATCCTTCACATTATTTCTTTTTTCTTGTTTGTTTAATTTTTCAGGAAAGAAGCAGGCATGAAACATGTTTTCCCTTTTTTCCCAATTATTTCTCACTTTGCTTGCTGGGCTCTTTTTTCTTTTTCTCTCTTCACTATCCTCAACAAATAAGGTTATTCTACGCAATAACATACATTTAAGTTCCTCAGTAATTAGTGGTTTGTGACCTGGAAAGTGATACTTGCTTAAAATATCTATTATTTTTGGAAGCTTGTATTTCACCTCCTGGGCTTTTACCTAACGACTTAATGATGATTCGGGGAGATGTATGCTTGGTAGAGGTGAGATTTAAGCAAAGGGATAGAAAGTGCTTATAAATACTATGTCCCAGTCACTATATTAAACTCTTTTCATACATGATTTCATTTAAGGAGGTCACAAAAAAATAAAAAAATAAAAAAAATAAAATAAAATAAAATTTAAATATAAAACAGAAAAAAGTTCTTCCCTTCACACAGATGTATTTATAGGAATGAATTATTTCCATGCTTATATCTATAAATATATAAAAGAGGAATAAAATCTAACTTGAACCATAAAAGAAAAAATACCTGAACCCACCAGTTATACAGAGGAAAACCCTATCAGGGCACCTGCTCCAGCGGCAAAAAATTCTGAAATTGGTCAGAGGTGGGGAATCATCTCCCATACAGCCAGCAACCCACCCCCCACGCAAGGAGCGTCCTCATTGAAAAGCTGGGGGACCGAGGTGAGGCATCTATGAATAAAGGTGAGCTGAGCCCCAGGCCAGCTGCTGCTGAACTCTTCCCACCCTTCCCAGGTAAAACACCTGAATATGTACAAGGGCGTGAAAGACTAGAGGAAGGGCCGTGGAGCCACACCAGAGACAGCACGCAGGCCAACTTGATGCCTGCAGCCCAGCCAGGGTGGTCCTAGCCCCGGGCGCTCTTCCGGAAGCTTTCCATTGTCCTGCCTGAGATACCCCACCTGTCCCGGCCCCCACTGCTTTTTTCCTTCCTCACCTCTGTCCGGAGAGAAATTCCAGCGGAAGGTATGGGTGACACATCCTCTTCTTTACAGGTGGCAGCCTGGCAACTCCTGCAGAAAGGCCAGCAGAACTCCACTCACACCGGGCCACCAACAAAGCTGTGGCCCCTCACTCCCTCCCACCAGCACAGCCCCGAGACTGCTCACGGGGCAAAGAATATGGAGGCAGGCACAGCTTCAGGAGCTATTGCTGCCTGGAGCGCTGTTTATATTGACCTCAACCAGGCACACCTGGGGAGGGCCGGCCGGCAGGATAAGGCTGCCCACGTCAGCTAATCCACAACCCTCAGGGAATCACAGTGTTGAAAATGGACCTCGCTAAAGCAGAATAGAAGCCAAGGAAAAAAAGGACACAATGCCATTTGCAGCACCGTAGATGAGCCTAGAGGTTATCACATGACTTGTAGTAAGTCAGAAAGTGAAAGACACATATCGTATCATATCACTTATAGGTGTTACCTAAAAATGGATACCAGGGCAGATATTTCCACGGAGAAGGGCAATCACAGATTCATTAAACAAACTTATGGTTCACCAATGGAAAGGTGTGAGGATGGGTTTCATTACGATATTGGGGTTAACAAACATATACAAACACAGGTGACATATATAATCACCTAAGACCTACGGAATACAAAGAGAGGACTACTCAACATTCTGTCATAACGTACATGGGCAAAGGATCCCAGGAAGAACAGACATCTGTATATGTGTAAAAGAACCACATCTTCCACACCTACAACAAGCCAAGCATTGTAATCAAACTTGCTGTAATAAAAAATAAAAAATTAAATTAAAAACACGAACAAGAAGTCGTGAGAAAAACTTGAGGGGCTTTCTCCTGGCACATTCCATTCTAAATTCCAATCTAGAACACGACTTCCATTGAGGCTCTGTTGCACTAATAACCAGATTTGAAAGACAGAACTGCTGCCACCTTGTGGCCGTTTCACACAACAGCAGCTTTAATCCCAGCGCTAAAGGTCAGTTGATATTCAAAATCATTGCAGGCCTGTAAATGACACCTGCCCTGAAAACAAATCCTGGGGTCACATATCGACCAAAAAATTCAAAGGACGTCCATATTTCAAAACGACCGTTTCAAAAGCCATATTTTACGCACATTAGTGTTGTGCTTCTTTGTCTTTCTTTCTTTTTTGGTTAAAAAAACGGGAATGGAAAAAGGCATCCCTCAGAAAGGGCGAAAATCGTTGCAAACGAATCAATGGACAAAGGTTTACTCTCCAATATATATAAACAGCTCATGCGGCTTAATATTAAAAAAAACAAACAACCCAATACAAAAATGGGCAGAAGATCTAAAGAGACGTTTCTTCAAAGAAGACACAGAGATGGCCAAGACGCACATGAAAAGCTGCTCAAGAGCACTAATTATTCGAGAAATGCAAATCAAAACTACAATGAGGTATCACCTCACACCTGTTAGAATCGGCATCATCAGAAAATCTACAAACAACAAATTCTGGGGAGGGTGGGGACAAAAGGATCCCTCTTCCACTATTAGTGGGAATGTAAATTGATACAGTCACTATGGAGAACACTATGGAGTTTCCTTAAAAAAACTAGAAATAGAATTACCATCTGATCCAGCAATCCCACTTCTGGGCATATACCCAGAGAAAACCATAAATCAAAAAGGCACATTCACCACAATGTTCATTGCAGCACTATTTACAATAGCCAGGTAATGGAAGCAACCTAAATGCCCACAGACAGATGAATGGATAAAGATGTGGTACATGTATAAAATGGAATATTACTCAGCCATAAAAAGGAATGAAACTGGGTCATTTGTAGAGACATCGATGGATCTAGAGACTGTCATACAGAATGAAGTAAGTCAGAACGAGGACAAATATTGTATATTAATGCATATATGTGGAACCTAAAAACTGGTACAGATGAACTGGTTTGCAGGGAAGAAATAGAGACAGAGGTAGAGAACAAACGTATGGACACCAAGTGTGGGAAGCCATGGTGTGGTGGTGGTGGGATGAGTTGGGAGATTGGGATTGACCTGCGTACATGTATATGCATAAAATACATAACTGATAATAACCTGCTGTATAAAAAAGTAAATAAAATTAAATTTCCAAATTTTCAAATAAAATTTAAAAATAATACAGAAAAAAGTTCTTCCCTTCACACAGATGTATTTATACGAATGAATTATTTCCATGCTTATATCTATAAATACATAAAAGAGGAATAAAATCTAACTTGAACCATAAAAGAAAAAAAAACCTGAACCCACCAGTTATACAGAGGAAAACCCTATCAGGGCACTTGCTCCAGCGGTAAACAATTCTGAAATTGGTCAGAGGTGGGGAATCATCTCCCATACAGCCAGCAACCCACACCCCATGCAAGGAGCGTCCTCATTGCAAAGCTGGGGGATCGTGCCGAGGCATCTCTGAATAAAGGTGAGCTGAGCCCCAGCACAGCTGCTGCTGAACTGTTCCCACCCTTCCCAGGTAAAACACCTGAATATGTACAAGGGCTTGAAAGACTAGAGGAAGGGCCGTGGAGCCACACCAGCAACAGCACGCAGGCCAACTTGGTGCCTGCAGGCCAGCCAGGGTGGTCCTGCCCCCGGGCGCACTTTCGGAAGCTTTCCATTGTCCTGCCTGAGATACCCCACCTGTTCCGGCCCCCACTGCTTTTTTCCTTCCTCACCTCTGTCCGGAGAGAAATTCCAGCGGAAGGTATGGGTGACACATCCTCTTCTTTACAGGTGGCAGCCTGGCAACTCCTGCAGAAAGGCCAGCAGAACCCCACTCACACCTGGCCACCAACAAAGCTGTGGCCCCTCATTCCCTCCCACCAGCACAGCCCCGAGACTGCTGACGGGGCAGAGAATATGGAGTCAGGCACAGCTTCAGGGGCTATTGCTGCCTGGAGCGCTGTTTATATTGACCTCAACCAGGCACACCTGGGGAGGGCCGGGCGGCAGGGTAAGGCTGCCCAGGTCAGCTATTCCACAACACTCAGGGAATCACATTGTTGAAAATGGACCTTGTTCAGGCAGAAGAGAAGCCAAGGAAAAAAAGAACACAATGCCATTTGCACCACCGTACATGAGTCTAGAGGTAATCACGTGTCTTGTAGTAAGTCAGAAAGTGAAAGACACATATCATATCATATCACTTATAGGTGTTACCTAAAAATGGATACCAGGGCAGATATTTCCACCGAGAAGGGCAATCAGAGATTCATTAAACAAACTTATGGTTCACCAATGGAAAGGTGTGAGGATGGGTTTCATTACGATATCGGGGTTAACAGACTTATACAAACACAGGTGACATATATAATCACCAAAGACCTACGGAATACCAAAAGACTACTCATCATTCTGTCATAACGTACATGGGAAAAGGATCCCAGGAAAAACAGACATGTGTATATGTGTAAAAGAACCACATCTTCCACACCTCCAACAAGCCAAACATTGTAATCAAACTTGCTGTAATAAAAAATAAAAATTAAATTAAAAACACGAACAAGAAGTAGGGAGACAAACTTGAGGGGCTTTCTCCTGGCACATTCCATTCTAAATTCCAATCTAGAACACGACTTCCATTGAGGCTCTGTTGCCCTAGTAACCAGAATTGGTAAGGGAGAACTGCTGCCACCTTGTTGCCGTTTCACACAACAGCAGCTTTAATCCCAGCGCTAATGGTCAGTTGATATTCAAAATCATTGCAGGCCTGTAAATGACACCTGCCCTGAAAACAAATCCTGGGGTCACATATCGACCAAAAAATTCAAAGGACGTCCATATTTCAAAACGATCGTTTCAAAAGGCATATTTTATGCACATTAGTTTTCTGCTTCTTTTTCTTTCTTTCTTTTTTGGTTAAAAAAACGGGAATGGAAAAAGGCATCCCTCAGAAGGGGCGAAAATAGTTGCAAACGAATCAATGGACAAAGGTTTAATCTCCAATATATATAAACAGCTCATGCAGCTTAATATTAAAAAAACAAACAACCCAATACAAAAATGGGCAGAAGATCTAAAGATACGTTTCTTCAAAGAAGACACAGAGATGGCCAAGACGCACATGAAAAGCTGCTCAACAGCACTAATTATTAGAGAAATGCAAATCAAAACTACAATGAGGTATCACCTCACACCTGTTAGAATCGGCATCATCAGAAAATCTACAAACAACAAATTCTGGGGAGGGTGTGGACAAAAGGAGCCCTCTTCCACTATTGGTGGGAATGTAAATTGATACAGTCACTATGGAGAACAGTATGGAGTTTCCTTAAAAAAAAACTCGAAATAGAATTACCATCTGATCAAGCAATCCCACTTCTGGGCATATACCCAAAGAAAACCATAAATCAAAAAGGCACATTCACCACAATGTTCATTGCAGCACTATTTACAATAGCCAGGTAATGGAAGCAACCTAAATGCCCACAGACAGATGAATGGATAAAATTGGGGTACATATATAAAATGGAATATTACTCAGCCATAAAACGGAATGAAACTGGGTCATTTGTAGAGACATCGATGGATCTAGAGACTGTCATACAGAATGAAGTAAGTCAGAAAGAGGAAAACAAATATTGTATATTAATGCATATATGTGGAACCTAAAAAATGGTACAGATGAACTGGTTTGCAGGGAAGAAATAGAGACACACAGGTAGAGAACAAACCTATGGACACCAAGTGTGGGAAGCCATGGGATGGTGGTGGTGGGACGAGTTGGGAGATTGAGATTGACCTGTATACATGTATATGCATAAAATACATAACTAATAATAACCTGCTGTAATATAAAAGTAAATAAAATTAAATTTCAAAATTTTAAAAAATAAAATTTAGATACAAATAAAGGCAGCTTCATAACAGAACCTATCAGAATGTTTGTTTTTGACCAACTGCTAAATAATAGAGAAGTTCAATTGTGTGGAAGCATCTTCATTTTGGTAACATTACAAATAAATATTAATTATGTATTTCAAATAATCCAACAGTCTGAATACAAATGTTTTTAAGTCACAAGGGTAATGACTATAAAAAATTCTTACAATCTTAAAAAAAGTGACTCTACATCTCCAGAGAAAAAATTCTAAGAATTATTAAAGTGAAGATGGTAACTTTCATCATGGAGCCAATGATGTTTCCATAATTATTGGTTTACATAAGTGTTGAAGTCATTTATATAATTACTTTTTAATTTTTAGAATTCACTAGACAGAATGAAGATAGTTACTGAGCAGGATACTTATTGAGAATGTTAGCCCGAAGCAAATCACCTATCAACAAGATGAAAGTTTCATGTTAATACTAAATGAAATTCCCTAAGGTAGCTCCATACATTATGGTATATGCTTTTCGAAATATAGAGATAAATAACTTCATCCTTCACATTATTTCTTTTTTCTTGTTTGTTTAATTTTTCAGGAAAGAAGCAGGCATGAAACATGTTTTCCCTTTTTTCCCAATTATTTCTCACTTTGCTTGCTGGGCTCTTTTTTCTTTTTCTCTCTTCACTATCCTCAACAAATAAGGTTATTCTACGCAATAACATACATTTAAGTTCCTCAGTAATTAGTGGTTTGTGACCTGGAAAGTGATACTTGCTTAAAATATCTATTATTTTTGGAAGCTTGTATTTCACCTCCTGGGCTTTTACCTAACGACTTAATGATGATTCGGGGAGATGTATGCTTGGTAGAGGTGAGATTTAAGCAAAGGGATAGAAAGTGCTTATAAATACTATGTCCCAGTCACTATATTAAACTCTTTTCATACATGATTTCATTTAAGGAGGTCACAAAAAAATAAAAAAATAAAAAAATAAAATAAAATAAAATTTAAATATAAAACAGAAAAAAGTTCTTCCCTTCACACAGATGTATTTATAGGAATGAATTATTTCCATGCTTATATCTATAAATATATAAAAGAGGAATAAAATCTAACTTGAACCATAAAAGAAAAAATACCTGAACCCACCAGTTATACAGAGGAAAACCCTATCAGGGCACCTGCTCCAGCGGCAAAAAATTCTGAAATTGGTCAGAGGTGGGGAATCATCTCCCATACAGCCAGCAACCCACCCCCCACGCAAGGAGCGTCCTCATTGAAAAGCTGGGGGACCGAGGTGAGGCATCTCTGAATAAAGGTGAGCTGAGCCCCAGGCCAGCTGCTGCTGAACTCTTCCCACCCTTCCCAGGTAAAACACCTGAATATGTACAAGGGCGTGAAAGACTAGAGGAAGGGCCGTGGAGCCACACCAGAGACAGCACGCAGGCCAACTTGATGCCTGCAGCCCAGCCAGGGTGGTCCTAGCCCCGGGCGCTCTTCCGGAAGCTTTCCATTGTCCTGCCTGAGATACCCCACCTGTCCCGGCCCCCACTGCTTTTTTCCTTCCTCACCTCTGTCCGGAGAGAAATTCCAGCGGAAGGTATGGGTGACACATCCTCTTCTTTACAGGTGGCAGCCTGGCAACTCCTGCAGAAAGGCCAGCAGAACTCCACTCACACCGGGCCACCAACAAAGCTGTGGCCCCTCACTCCCTCCCACCAGCAGAGCCCCGAGACTGCTCACGGGGCAAAGAATATGGAGGCAGGCACAGCTTCAGGAGCTATTGCTGCCTGGAGCGCTGTTTATATTGACCTCAACCAGGCACACCTCGGGAGGGCCGGCCGGCAGGATAAGGCTGCCCACGTCAGCTAATCCACAACCCTCAGGGAATCACAGTGTTGAAAATGGACCTCGCTAAAGCAGAATAGAAGCCAAGGAAAAAAAGGACACAATGCCATTTGCAGCACCGTAGATGAGCCTAGAGGTTATCACATGACTTGTAGTAAGTCAGAAAGTGAAAGACACATATCGTATCATATCACTTATAGGTGTTACCTAAAAATGGATACCAGGGCAGATATTTCCACCGAGAAGGGCAATCACAGATTCATTAAACAAACTTATGGTTCACCAATGGAAAGGTGTGAGGATGGGTTTCATTACGATATTGGGGTTAACAGACATATACAAACACAGGTGACATATATAATCACCTAAGACCTACGGAATACAAAGAGAGGACTACTCAACATTCTGTCATAACGTACATGGGCAAAGGATCCCAGGAAGAACAGACATCTGTATATGTGTAAAAGAACCACATCTTCCACACCTACAACAAGCCAAGCATTGTAATCAAACTTGCTGTAATAAAAAATAAAAAATTAAATTAAAAACACGAACAAGAAGTCGTGAGAAAAACTTGAGGGGCTTTCTCCTGGCACATTCCATTCTAAATTCCAATCTAGAACACGACTTCCATTGAGGCTCTGTTGCACTAATAACCAGATTTGAAAGAGAGAACTGCTGCCACCTTGTGGCCGTTTCACACAACAGCAGCTTTAATCCCAGCGCTAAAGGTCAGTTGATATTCAAAATCATTGCAGGCCTGTAAATGACACCTGCCCTGAAAACAAATCCTGGGGTCACATATCGACCAAAAAATTCAAAGGACGTCCATATTTCAAAACGACCGTTTCAAAAGCCATATTTTACGCACATTAGTGTTGTGCTTCTTTGTCTTTCTTTCTTTTTTGGTTAAAAAAACGGGAATGGAAAAAGGCATCCCTCAGAAAGGGCGAAAATCGTTGCAAACGAATCAATGGACAAAGGTTTACTCTCCAATATATATAAACAGCTCATGCGGCTTAATATTAAAAAAAACAAACAACCCAATACAAAAATGGGCAGAAGATCTAAAGAGACGTTTCTTCAAAGAAGACACAGAGATGGCCAAGACGCACATGAAAAGCTGCTCAAGAGCACTAATTATTAGAGAAATGCAAATCAAAACTACAATGAGGTATCACCTCACACCTGTTAGAATCGGCATCATCAGAAAATCTACAAACAACAAATTCTGGGGAGGGTGGGGACAAAAGGATCCCTCTTCCACTATTAGTGGGAATGTAAATTGATACAGTCACTATGGAGAACACTATGGAGTTTCCTTAAAAAAACTAGAAATAGAATTACCATCTGATCCAGCAATCCCACTTCTGGGCATATACCCAGAGAAAACCATAAATCAAAAAGGCACATTCACCACAATGTTCATTGCAGCACTATTTACAATAGCCAGGTAATGGAAGCAACCTAAATGCCCACAGACAGATGAATGGATAAAGATGTGGTACATGTATAAAATGGAATATTACTCAGCCATAAAAAGGAATGAAACTGGGTCATTTGTAGAGACATCGATGGATCTAGAGACTGTCATACAGAATGAAGTAAGTCAGAACGAGGACAAATATTGTATATTAATGCATATATGTGGAACCTAAAAACTGGTACAGATGAACTGGTTTGCAGGGAAGAAATAGAGACAGAGGTAGAGAACAAACGTATGGACACCAAGTGTGGGAAGCCATGGTGTGGTGGTGGTGGGATGAGTTGGGAGATTGGGATTGACCTGCGTACATGTATATGCATAAAATACATAACTGATAATAACCTGCTGTATAAAAAAGTAAATAAAATTAAATTTCCAAATTTTCAAATAAAATTTAAAAATAATACAGAAAAAAGTTCTTCCCTTCACACAGATGTATTTATACGAATGAATTATTTCCATGCTTATATCTATAAATACATAAAAGAGGAATAAAATCTAACTTGAACCATAAAAGAAAAAAAAACCTGAACCCACCAGTTATACAGAGGAAAACCCTATCAGGGCACTTGCTCCAGCGGTAAACAATTCTGAAATTGGTCAGAGGTGGGGAATCATCTCCCATACAGCCAGCAACCCACACCCCATGCAAGGAGCGTCCTCATTGCAAAGCTGGGGGATCGTGCCGAGGCATCTCTGAATAAAGGTGAGCTGAGCCCCAGCACAGCTGCTGCTGAACTGTTCCCACCCTTCCCAGGTAAAACACCTGAATATGTACAAGGGCTTGAAAGACTAGAGGAAGGGCCGTGGAGCCACACCAGCAACAGCACGCAGGCCAACTTGGTGCCTGCAGGCCAGCCAGGGTGGTCCTGCCCCCGGGCGCACTTCCGGAAGCTTTCCATTGTCCTGCCTGAGATACCCCACCTGTTCCGGCCCCCACTGCTTTTTTCCTTCCTCACCTCTGTCCGGAGAGAAATTCCAGCGGAAGGTATGGGTGACACATCCTCTTCTTTACAGGTGGCAGCCTGGCAACTCCTGCAGAAAGGCCAGCAGAACCCCACTCACACCTGGCCACCAACAAAGCTGTGGCCCCTCATTCCCTCCCACCAGCACAGCCACGAGACTGCTGACGGGGCAGAGAATATGGAGTCAGGCACAGCTTCAGGGGCTATTGCTGCCTGGAGCGCTGTTTATATTGACCTCAACCAGGCACACCTGGGGAGGGCCGGGCGGCAGGGTAAGGCTGCCCAGGTCAGCTATTCCACAACACTCAGGGAATCACATTGTTGAAAATGGACCTTGTTCAGGCAGAAGAGAAGCCAAGGAAAAAAAGAACACAATGCCATTTGCACCACCGTACATGAGTCTAGAGGTAATCACGTGTCTTGTAGTAAGTCAGAAAGTGAAAGACACATATCATATCATATCACTTATAGGTGTTACCTAAAAATGGATACCAGGGCAGATATTTCCACCGAGAAGGGCAATCAGAGATTCATTAAACAAACTTATGGTTCACCAATGGAAAGGTGTGAGGATGGGTTTCATTACGATATCGGGGTTAACAGACTTATACAAACACAGGTGACATATATAATCACCAAAGACCTACGGAATACCAAAAGACTACTCATCATTCTGTCATAACGTACATGGGAAAAGGATCCCAGGAAAAACAGACATGTGTATATGTGTAAAAGAACCACATCTTCCACACCTCCAACAAGCCAAACATTGTAATCAAACTTGCTGTAATAAAAAATAAAAATTAAATTAAAAACACGAACAAGAAGTAGGGAGACAAACTTGAGGGGCTTTCTCCTGGCACATTCCATTCTAAATTCCAATCTAGAACACGACTTCCATTGAGGCTCTGTTGCCCTAGTAACCAGAATTGGTAAGGGAGAACTGCTGCCACCTTGTTGCCGTTTCACACAACAGCAGCTTTAATCCCAGCGCTAATGGTCAGTTGATATTCAAAATCATTGCAGGCCTGTAAATGACACCTGCCCTGAAAACAAATCCTGGGGTCACATATCGACCAAAAAATTCAAAGGACGTCCATATTTCAAAACAATCGTTTCAAAAGGCATATTTTATGCACATTAGTTTTCTGCTTCTTTTTCTTTCTTTCTTTTTTGGTTAAAAAAACGGGAATGGAAAAAGGCATCCCTCAGAAGGGGCGAAAATAGTTGCAAACGAATCAATGGACAAAGGTTTAATCTCCAATATATATAAACAGCTCATGCAGCTTAATATTAAAAAAACAAACAACCCAATACAAAAATGGGCAGAAGATCTAAAGATACGTTTCTTCAAAGAAGACACAGAGATGGCCAAGACGCACATGAAAAGCTGCTCAACAGCACTAATTATTAGAGAAATGCAAATCAAAACTACAATGAGGTATCACCTCACACCTGTTAGAATCGGCATCATCAGAAAATCTACAAACAACAAATTCTGGGGAGGGTGTGGACAAAAGGAGCCCTCTTCCACTATTGGTGGGAATGTAAATTGATACAGTCACTATGGAGAACAGTATGGAGTTTCCTTAAAAAAAAACTCGAAATAGAATTACCATCTGATCAAGCAATCCCACTTCTGGGCATATACCCAAAGAAAACCATAAATCAAAAAGGCACATTCACCACAATGTTCATTGCAGCACTATTTACAGTAGCCAGGTAATGGAAGCAACCTAAATGCCCACAGACAGATGAATGGATAAAATTGGGGTACATATATAAAATGGAATATTACTCAGCCATAAAACGGAATGAAACTGGGTCATTTGTAGAGACATCGATGGATCTAGAGACTGTCATACAGAATGAAGTAAGTCAGAAAGAGGAAAACAAATATTGTATATTAATGCATATATGTGGAACCTAAAAAATGGTACAGATGAACTGGTTTGCAGGGAAGAAATAGAGACACACAGGTAGAGAACAAACGTATGGACACCAAGTGTGGGAAGCCATGGGATGGTGGTGGTGGGACGAGTTGGGAGATTGAGATTGACCTGTATACATGTATATGCATAAAATACATAACTAATAATAACCTGCTGTAATATAAAAGTAAATAAAATTAAATTTCAAAATTTTAAAAAATAAAATTTAGATACAAATAAAGGCAGCTTCATAACAGAACCTATCAGAATGTTTGTTTTTGACCAACTGCTAAATAATAGAGAAGTTCAATTGTGTGGAAGCATCTTCATTTTGGTAACATTACAAATAAATATTAATTATGTATTTCAAATAATCCAACAGTCTGAATACAAATGTTTTTAAGTCACAAGGGTAATGACTATAAAAAATTCTTACAATCTTAAAAAAAGTGACTCTACATCTCCAGAGAAAAAATTCTAAGAATTATTAAAGTGAAGATGGTAACTTTCATCATGGAGCCAATGATGTTTCCATAATTATTGGTTTACATAAGTGTTGAAGTCATTTATATAATTACTTTTTAATTTTTAGAATTCACTAGACAGAATGAAGATAGTTACTGAGCAGGATACTTATTGAGAATGTTAGCCCGAAGCAAATCACCTATCAACAAGATGAAAGTTTCATGTTAATACTAAATGAAATTCCCTAAGGTAGCTCCATACATTATGGTATATGCTTTTCGAAATATAGAGATAAATAACTTCATCCTTCACATTATTTCTTTTTTCTTGTTTGTTTAATTTTTCAGGAAAGAAGCAGGCATGAAACATGTTTTCCCTTTTTTCCCAATTATTTCTCACTTTGCTTGCTGGGCTCTTTTTTCTTTTTCTCTCTTCACTATCCTCAACAAATAAGGTTATTCTACGCAATAACATACATTTAAGTTCCTCAGTAATTAGTGGTTTGTGACCTGGAAAGTGATACTTGCTTAAAATATCTATTATTTTTGGAAGCTTGTATTTCACCTCCTGGGCTTTTACCTAACGACTTAATGATGATTCGGGGAGATGTATGCTTGGTAGAGGTGAGATTTAAGCAAAGGGATAGAAAGTGCTTATAAATACTATGTCCCAGTCACTATATTAAACTCTTTTCATACATGATTTCATTTAAGGAGGTCACAAAAAAATAAAAAAATAAAAAAAATAAAATAAAATAAAATTTAAATATAAAACAGAAAAAAGTTCTTCCCTTCACACAGATGTATTTATAGGAATGAATTATTTCCATGCTTATATCTATAAATATATAAAAGAGGAATAAAATCTAACTTGAACCATAAAAGAAAAAATACCTGAACCCACCAGTTATACAGAGGAAAACCCTATCAGGGCACCTGCTCCAGCGGCAAAAAATTCTGAAATTGGTCAGAGGTGGGGAATCATCTCCCATACAGCCAGCAACCCACCCCCCACGCAAGGAGCGTCCTCATTGAAAAGCTGGGGGACCGAGGTGAGGCATCTATGAATAAAGGTGAGCTGAGCCCCAGGCCAGCTGCTGCTGAACTCTTCCCACCCTTCCCAGGTAAAACACCTGAATATGTACAAGGGCGTGAAAGACTAGAGGAAGGGCCGTGGAGCCACACCAGAGACAGCACGCAGGCCAACTTGATGCCTGCAGCCCAGCCAGGGTGGTCCTAGCCCCGGGCGCTCTTCCGGAAGCTTTCCATTGTCCTGCCTGAGATACCCCACCTGTCCCGGCCCCCACTGCTTTTTTCCTTCCTCACCTCTGTCCGGAGAGAAATTCCAGCGGAAGGTATGGGTGACACATCCTCTTCTTTACAGGTGGCAGCCTGGCAACTCCTGCAGAAATTCCAGCAGAACTCCACTCACACCGGGCCACCAACAAAGCTGTGGCCCCTCACTCCCTCCAACCAGCAGAGCCCCGAGACTGCTCACGGGGCAAAGAATATGGAGGCAGACACAGCTTCAGGAGCTATTGCTGCCTGGAGCGCTGTTTATATTGACCTCAACCAGGCACACCTGGGGAGGGCCGGCCGGCAGGATAAGGCTGCCCACGTCAGCTAATCCACAACCCTCAGGGAATCACAGTGTTGAAAATGGACCTCGCTAAAGCAGAATAGAAGCCAAGGAAAAAAAGGACACAATGCCATTTGCAGCACCGTAGATGAGCCTAGAGGTTATCACATGACTTGTAGTAAGTCAGAAAGTGAAAGACACATATCGTATCATATCACTTATAGGTGTTACCTAAAAATGGATACCAGGGCAGATATTTCCACCGAGAAGGGCAATCACAGATTCATTAAACAAACTTATGGTTCACCAATGGAAAGGTGTGAGGATGGGTTTCATTACGATATTGGGGTTAACAAACATATACAAACACAGGTGACATATATAATCACCTAAGACCTACGGAATACAAAGAGAGGACTACTCAACATTCTGTCATAACGTACATGGGCAAAGGATCCCAGGAAGAACAGACATCTGTATATGTGTAAAAGAACCACATCTTCCACACCTACAACAAGCCAAGCATTGTAATCAAACTTGCTGTAATAAAAAATAAAAAATTAAATTAAAAACACGAACAAGAAGTCGTGAGAAAAACTTGAGGGGCTTTCTCCTGGCACATTCCATTCTAAATTCCAATCTAGAACACGACTTCCATTGAGGCTCTGTTGCACTAATAACCAGATTTGAAAGAGAGAACTGCTGCCACCTTGTGGCCGTTTCACACAACAGCAGCTTTAATCCCAGCGCTAAAGGTCAGTTGATATTCAAAATCATTGCAGGCCTGTAAATGACACCTGCCCTGAAAACAAATCCTGGGGTCACATATCGACCAAAAAATTCAAAGGACGTCCATATTTCAAAACGACCGTTTCAAAAGCCATATTTTACGCACATTAGTGTTGTGCTTCTTTGTCTTTCTTTCTTTTTTGGTTAAAAAAACGGGAATGGAAAAAGGCATCCCTCAGAAAGGGCGAAAATCGTTGCAAACGAATCAATGGACAAAGGTTTACTCTCCAATATATATAAACAGCTCATGCGGCTTAATATTAAAAAAAACAAACAACCCAATACAAAAATGGGCAGAAGATCTAAAGAGACGTTTCTTCAAAGAAGACACAGAGATGGCCAAGACGCACATGAAAAGCTGCTCAAGAGCACTAATTATTAGAGAAATGCAAATCAAAACTACAATGAGGTATCACCTCACACCTGTTAGAATCGGCATCATCAGAAAATCTACAAACAACAAATTCTGGGGAGGGTGGGGACAAAAGGATCCCTCTTCCACTATTAGTGGGAATGTAAATTGATACAGTCACTATGGAGAACACTATGGAGTTTCCTTAAAAAAACTAGAAATAGAATTACCATCTGATCCAGCAATCGCACTTCTGGGCATATACCCAGAGAAAACCATAAATCAAAAAGGCACATTCACCACAATGTTCATTGCAGCACTATTTACAATAGCCAGGTAATGGAAGCAACCTAAATGCCCACAGACAGATGAATGGATAAAGATGTGGTACATGTATAAAATGGAATATTACTCAGCCATAAAAAGGAATGAAACTGGGTCATTTGTAGAGACATCGATGGATCTAGAGACTGTCATACAGAATGAAGTAAGTCAGAACGAGGACAAATATTGTATATTAATGCATATATGTGGAACCTAAAAACTGGTACAGATGAACTGGTTTGCAGGGAAGAAATAGAGACAGAGGTAGAGAACAAACGTATGGACACCAAGTGTGGGAAGCCATGGTGTGGTGGTGGTGGGATGAGTTGGGAGATTGGGATTGACCTGCGTACATGTATATGCATAAAATACATAACTGATAATAACCTGCTGTATAAAAAAGTAAATAAAATTAAATTTCCAAATTTTCAAATAAAATTTAAAAATAATACAGAAAAAAGTTCTTCCCTTCACACAGATGTATTTATACGAATGAATTATTTCCATGCTTATATCTATAAATACATAAAAGAGGAATAAAATCTAACTTGAACCATAAAAGAAAAAAAAACCTGAACCCACCAGTTATACAGAGGAAAACCCTATCAGGGCACTTGCTCCAGCGGTAAACAATTCTGAAATTGGTCAGAGGTGGGGAATCATCTCCCATACAGCCAGCAACCCACACCCCATGCAAGGAGCGTCCTCATTGCAAAGCTGGGGGATCGTGCCGAGGCATCTCTGAATAAAGGTGAGCTGAGCCCCAGCACAGCTGCTGCTGAACTGTTCCCACCCTTCCCAGGTAAAACACCTGAATATGTACAAGGGCTTGAAAGACTAGAGGAAGGGCCGTGGAGCCACACCAGCAACAGCACGCAGGCCAACTTGGTGCCTGCAGGCCAGCCAGGGTGGTCCTGCCCCCGGGCGCACTTCCGGAAGCTTTCCATTGTCCTGCCTGAGATACCCCACCTGTTCCGGCCCCCACTGCTTTTTTCCTTCCTCACCTCTGTCCGGAGAGAAATTCCAGCGGAAGGTATGGGTGACACATCCTCTTCTTTACAGGTGGCAGCCTGGCAACTCCTGCAGAAAGGCCAGCAGAACCCCACTCACACCTGGCCACCAACAAAGCTGTGGCCCCTCATTCCCTCCCACCAGCACAGCCCCGAGACTGCTGACGGGGCAGAGAATATGGAGTCAGGCACAGCTTCAGGGGCTATTGCTGCCTGGAGCGCTGTTTATATTGACCTCAACCAGGCACACCTGGGGAGGGCCGGGCGGCAGGGTAAGGCTGCCCAGGTCAGCTATTCCACAACACTCAGGGAATCACATTGTTGAAAATGGACCTTGTTCAGGCAGAAGAGAAGCCAAGGAAAAAAAGAACACAATGCCATTTGCACCACCGTACATGAGTCTAGAGGTAATCACGTGTCTTGTAGTAAGTCAGAAAGTGAAAGACACATATCATATCATATCACTTATAGGTGTTACCTAAAAATGGATACCAGGGCAGATATTTCCACCGAGAAGGGCAATCAGAGATTCATTAAACAAACTTATGGTTCACCAATGGAAAGGTGTGAGGATGGGTTTCATTACGATATCGGGGTTAACAGACTTATACAAACACAGGTGACATATATAATCACCAAAGACCTACGGAATACCAAAAGACTACTCATCATTCTGTCATAACGTACATGGGAAAAGGATCCCAGGAAAAACAGACATGTGTATATGTGTAAAAGAACCACATCTTCCACACCTCCAACAAGCCAAACATTGTAATCAAACTTGCTGTAATAAAAAATAAAAATTAAATTAAAAACACGAACAAGAAGTACGGAGACAAACTTGAGGGGCTTTCTCCTGGCACATTCCATTCTAAATTCCAATCTAGAACACGACTTCCATTGAGGCTCTGTTGCCCTAGTAACCAGAATTGGTAAGGGAGAACTGCTGCCACCTTGTGGCCGTTTCACACAACAGCAGCTTTAATCCCAGCGCTAATGGTCAGTTGATATTCAAAATCATTGCAGGCCTGTAAATGACACCTGCCCTGAAAACAAATCCTGGGGTCACATATCGACCAAAAAATTCAAAGGACGTCCATATTTCAAAACGATCGTTTCAAAAGGCATATTTTATGCACATTAGTTTTCTGCTTCTTTTTCTTTCTTTCTTTTTTGGTTAAAAAAACGGGAATGGAAAAAGGCATCCCTCAGAAGGGGCGAAAATAGTTGCAAACGAATCAATGGAGAAAGGTTTAATCTCCAATATATATAAACAGCTCATGCAGCTTAATATTAAAAAAACAAACAACCCAATACAAAAATGGGCAGAAGATCTAAAGATACGTTTCTTCAAAGAAGACACAGAGATGGCCAAGACGCACATGAAAAGCTGCTCAACAGCACTAATTATTAGAGAAATGCAAATCAAAACTACAATGAGGTATCACCTCACACCTGTTAGAATCGGCATCATCAGAAAATCTACAAACAACAAATTCTGGGGAGGGTGTGGACAAAAGGAGCCCTCTTCCACTATTGGTGGGAATGTAAATTGATACAGTCACTATGGAGAACAGTATGGAGTTTCCTTAAAAAAAAACTCGAAATAGAATTACCATCTGATCAAGCAATCCCACTTCTGGGCATATACCCAAAGAAAACCATAAATCAAAAAGGCACATTCACCACAATGTTCATTGCAGCACTATTTACAATAGCCAGGTAATGGAAGCAACCTAAATGCCCACAGACAGATGAATGGATAAAATTGGGGTACATATATAAAATGGAATATTACTCAGCCATAAAACGGAATGAAACTGGGTCATTTGTAGAGACATCGATGGATCTAGAGACTGTCATACAGAATGAAGTAAGTCAGAAAGAGGAAAACAAATATTGTATATTAATGCATATATGTGGAACCTAAAAAATGGTACAGATGAACTGGTTTGCAGGGAAGAAATAGAGACACACAGGTAGAGAACAAACCTATGGACACCAAGTGTGGGAAGCCATGGGATGGTGGTGGTGGGACGAGTTGGGAGATTGAGATTGACCTGTATACATGTATATGCATAAAATACATAACTAATAATAACCTGCTGTAATATAAAAGTAAATAAAATTAAATTTCAAAATTTTAAAAAATAAAATTTAGATACAAATAAAGGCAGCTTCATAACAGAACCTATCAGAATGTTTGTTTTTGACCAACTGCTAAATAATAGAGAAGTTCAATTGTGTGGAAGCATCTTCATTTTGGTAACATTACAAATAAATATTAATTATGTATTTCAAATAATCCAACAGTCTGAATACAAATGTTTTTAAGTCACAAGGGTAATGACTATAAAAAATTCTTACAATCTTAAAAAAAGTGACTCTACATCTCCAGAGAAAAAATTCTAAGAATTATTAAAGTGAAGATGGTAACTTTCATCATGGAGCCAATGATGTTTCCATAATTATTGGTTTACATAAGTGTTGAAGTCATTTATATAATTACTTTTTAATTTTTAGAATTCACTAGACAGAATGAAGATAGTTACTGAGCAGGATACTTATTGAGAATGTTAGCCCGAAGCAAATCACCTATCAACAAGATGAAAGTTTCATGTTAATACTAAATGAAATTCCCTAAGGTAGCTCCATACATTATGGTATATGCTTTTCGAAATATAGAGATAAATAACTTCATCCTTCACATTATTTCTTTTTTCTTGTTTGTTTAATTTTTCAGGAAAGAAGCAGGCATGAAACATGTTTTCCCTTTTTTCCCAATTATTTCTCACTTTGCTTGCTGGGCTCTTTTTTCTTTTTCTCTCTTCACTATCCTCAACAAATAAGGTTATTCTACGCAATAACATACATTTAAGTTCCTCAGTAATTAGTGGTTTGTGACCTGGAAAGTGATACTTGCTTAAAATATCTATTATTTTTGGAAGCTTGTATTTCACCTCCTGGGCTTTTACCTAACGACTTAATGATGATTCGGGGAGATGTATGCTTGGTAGAGGTGAGATTTAAGCAAAGGGATAGAAAGTGCTTATAAATACTATGTCCCAGTCACTATATTAAACTCTTTTCATACATGATTTCATTTAAGGAGGTCACAAAAAAATAAAAAAATAAAAAAAATAAAATAAAATAAAATTTAAATATAAAACAGAAAAAAGTTCTTCCCTTCACACAGATGTATTTATAGGAATGAATTATTTCCATGCTTATATCTATAAATATATAAAAGAGGAATAAAATCTAACTTGAACCATAAAAGAAAAAATACCTGAACCCACCAGTTATACAGAGGAAAACCCTATCAGGGCACCTGCTCCAGCGGCAAAAAATTCTGAAATTGGTCAGAGGTGGGGAATCATCTCCCATACAGCCAGCAACCCACCCCCCACGCAAGGAGCGTCCTCATTGAAAAGCTGGGGGACCGAGGTGAGGCATCTATGAATAAAGGTGAGCTGAGCCCCAGGCCAGCTGCTGCTGAACTCTTCCCACCCTTCCCAGGTAAAACACCTGAATATGTACAAGGGCGTGAAAGACTAGAGGAAGGGCCGTGGAGCCACACCAGAGACAGCACGCAGGCCAACTTGATGCCTGCAGCCCAGCCAGGGTGGTCCTAGCCCCGGGCGCTCTTCCGGAAGCTTTCCATTGTCCTGCCTGAGATACCCCACCTGTCCCGGCCCCCACTGCTTTTTTCCTTCCTCACCTCTGTCCGGAGAGAAATTCCAGCGGAAGGTATGGGTGACACATCCTCTTCTTTACAGGTGGCAGCCTGGCAACTCCTGCAGAAATTCCAGCAGAACTCCACTCACACCGGGCCACCAACAAAGCTGTGGCCCCTCACTCCCTCCCACCAGCAGAGCCCCGAGACTGCTCACGGGGCAAAGAATATGGAGGCAGGCACAGCTTCAGGAGCTATTGCTGCCTGGAGCGCTGTTTATATTGACCTCAACCAGGCACACCTGGGGAGGGCCGGCCGGCAGGATAAGGCTGCCCACGTCAGCTAATCCACAACCCTCAGGGAATCACAGTGTTGAAAATGGACCTCGCTAAAGCAGAATAGAAGCCAAGGAAAAAAAGGACACAATGCCATTTGCAGCACCGTAGATGAGCCTAGAGGTTATCACATGACTTGTAGTAAGTCAGAAAGTGAAAGACACATATCGTATCATATCACTTATAGGTGTTACCTAAAAATGGATACCAGGGCAGATATTTCCACCGAGAAGGGCAATCACAGATTCATTAAACAAACTTATGGTTCACCAATGGAAAGGTGTGAGGATGGGTTTCATTACGATATTGGGGTTAACAGACATATACAAACACAGGTGACATATATAATCACCTAAGACCTACGGAATACAAAGAGAGGACTACTCAACATTCTGTCATAACGTACATGGGCAAAGGATCCCAGGAAGAACAGACATCTGTATATGTGTAAAAGAACCACATCTTCCACACCTACAACAAGCCAAGCATTGTAATCAAACTTGCTGTAATAAAAAATAAAAAATTAAATTAAAAACACGAACAAGAAGTCGTGAGAAAAACTTGAGGGGCTTTCTCCTGGCACATTCCATTCTAAATTCCAATCTAGAACACGACTTCCATTGAGGCTCTGTTGCACTAATAACCAGATTTGAAAGAGAGAACTGCTGCCACCTTGTGGCCGTTTCACACAACAGCAGCTTTAATCCCAGCGCTAAAGGTCAGTTGATATTCAAAATCATTGCAGGCCTGTAAATGACACCTGCCCTGAAAACAAATCCTGGGGTCACATATCGACCAAAAAATTCAAAGGACGTCCATATTTCAAAACGACCGTTTCAAAAGCCATATTTTACGCACATTAGTGTTGTGCTTCTTTGTCTTTCTTTCTTTTTTGGTTAAAAAAACGGGAATGGAAAAAGGCATCCCTCAGAAAGGGCGAAAATCGTTGCAAACGAATCAATGGACAAAGGTTTACTCTCCAATATATATAAACAGCTCATGCGGCTTAATATTAAAAAAAACAAACAACCCAATACAAAAATGGGCAGAAGATCTAAAGAGACGTTTCTTCAAAGAAGACACAGAGATGGCCAAGACGCACATGAAAAGCTGCTCAAGAGCACTAATTATTAGAGAAATGCAAATCAAAACTACAATGAGGTATCACCTCACACCTGTTAGAATCGGCATCATCAGAAAATCTACAAACAACAAATTCTGGGGAGGGTGGGGACAAAAGGATCCCTCTTCCACTATTAGTGGGAATGTAAATTGATACAGTCACTATGGAGAACACTATGGAGTTTCCTTAAAAAAACTAGAAATAGAATTACCATCTGATCCAGCAATCCCACTTCTGGGCATATACCCAGAGAAAACCATAAATCAAAAAGGCACATTCACCACAATGTTCATTGCAGCACTATTTACAATAGCCAGGTAATGGAAGCAACCTAAATGCCCACAGACAGATGAATGGATAAAGATGTGGTACATGTATAAAATGGAATATTACTCAGCCATAAAAAGGAATGAAACTGGGTCATTTGTAGAGACATCGATGGATCTAGAGACTGTCATACAGAATGAAGTAAGTCAGAACGAGGACAAATATTGTATATTAATGCATATATGTGGAACCTAAAAACTGGTACAGATGAACTGGTTTGCAGGGAAGAAATAGAGACAGAGGTAGAGAACAAACGTATGGACACCAAGTGTGGGAAGCCATGGTGTGGTGGTGGTGGGATGAGTTGGGAGATTGGGATTGACCTGCGTACATGTATATGCATAAAATACATAACTGATAATAACCTGCTGTATAAAAAAGTAAATAAAATTAAATTTCCAAATTTTCAAATAAAATTTAAAAATAATACAGAAAAAAGTTCTTCCCTTCACACAGATGTATTTATACGAATGAATTATTTCCATGCTTATATCTATAAATACATAAAAGAGGAATAAAATCTAACTTGAACCATAAAAGAAAAAAAAACCTGAACCCACCAGTTATACAGAGGAAAACCCTATCAGGGCACTTGCTCCAGCGGTAAACAATTCTGAAATTGGTCAGAGGTGGGGAATCATCTCCCATACAGCCAGCAACCCACACCCCATGCAAGGAGCGTCCTCATTGCAAAGCTGGGGGATCGTGCCGAGGCATCTCTGAATAAAGGTGAGCTGAGCCCCAGCACAGCTGCTGCTGAACTGTTCCCACCCTTCCCAGGTAAAACACCTGAATATGTACAAGGGCTTGAAAGACTAGAGGAAGGGCCGTGGAGCCACACCAGCAACAGCACGCAGGCCAACTTGGTGCCTGCAGGCCAGCCAGGGTGGTCCTGCCCCCGGGCGCACTTCCGGAAGCTTTCCATTGTCCTGCCTGAGATACCCCACCTGTTCCGGCCCCCACTGCTTTTTTCCTTCCTCACCTCTGTCCGGAGAGAAATTCCAGCGGAAGGTATGGGTGACACATCCTCTTCTTTACAGGTGGCAGCCTGGCAACTCCTGCAGAAAGGCCAGCAGAACCCCACTCACACCTGGCCACCAACAAAGCTGTGGCCCCTCATTCCCTCCCACCAGCACAGCCACGAGACTGCTGACGGGGCAGAGAATATGGAGTCAGGCACAGCTTCAGGGGCTATTGCTGCCTGGAGCGCTGTTTATATTGACCTCAACCAGGCACACCTGGGGAGGGCCGGGCGGCAGGGTAAGGCTGCCCAGGTCAGCTATTCCACAACACTCAGGGAATCACATTGTTGAAAATGGACCTTGTTCAGGCAGAAGAGAAGCCAAGGAAAAAAAGAACACAATGCCATTTGCACCACCGTACATGAGTCTAGAGGTAATCACGTGTCTTGTAGTAAGTCAGAAAGTGAAAGACACATATCATATCATATCACTTATAGGTGTTACCTAAAAATGGATACCAGGGCAGATATTTCCACCGAGAAGGGCAATCAGAGATTCATTAAACAAACTTATGGTTCACCAATGGAAAGGTGTGAGGATGGGTTTCATTACGATATCGGGGTTAACAGACTTATACAAACACAGGTGACATATATAATCACCAAAGACCTACGGAATACCAAAAGACTACTCATCATTCTGTCATAACGTACATGGGAAAAGGATCCCAGGAAAAACAGACATGTGTATATGTGTAAAAGAACCACATCTTCCACACCTCCAACAAGCCAAACATTGTAATCAAACTTGCTGTAATAAAAAATAAAAATTAAATTAAAAACACGAACAAGAAGTAGGGAGACAAACTTGAGGGGCTTTCTCCTGGCACATTCCATTCTAAATTCCAATCTAGAACACGACTTCCATTGAGGCTCTGTTGCCCTAGTAACCAGAATTGGTAAGGGAGAACTGCTGCCACCTTGTTGCCGTTTCACACAACAGCAGCTTTAATCCCAGCGCTAATGGTCAGTTGATATTCAAAATCATTGCAGGCCTGTAAATGACACCTGCCCTGAAAACAAATCCTGGGGTCACATATCGACCAAAAAATTCAAAGGACGTCCATATTTCAAAACGATCGTTTCAAAAGGCATATTTTATGCACATTAGT
>NW_027671943.1:0-46419 GCF_964165515.1 Mesoplodon bidens | reverse complement strand
GACCACAATCCCCCAAAATCCTCACGCGGGACCCCAAATATCCCAGCCCCATGACCTCGAAGGCCTTTGGCTCTAACCCCCTAAATGCCCCATGCCCCCGAGGGGCCCTACCACCCAATCCCTTAACGACTAGTGCCTCCCAAATCTTCAATCCAACCCTGTCCCAATGTGGCAACTGAGTCTTCCCGGGGGCACCTGTCTCATATTATCTGAGAACAATTCAGACTGGTCCAGAGAATGACAGAGAAGGGGATCCTCCCAAGGATTTGGGGAATCCTTGATCCAATCATGCCGCTCACCAGGAGACGTTGGGAACCCAGGACATGTCGGGATTGACGAGATGCCAGGTGATGCAGGAAGCTGAGGAGGAGGAGGAGGAGGAGGCGAGAGTGGAGGCGGGGTTCTTCGGAGGATTAACCTAGCCGCTTCCGGTTGGTGGGGAAGGGGCGGGGAGGGCGCGAGTTCTCTGGGGCGGGAGAATCGGGAGGGGAGGGGCCTCTTAGGGGGCGTGGACTGGAGGAACCGCCTCAAAAAACCGCCTGTAAAGCGCCTGTAAACCGCCTCTAACCGCCTCTAAAAGGGCGGAGCCTCTAAAGACCGCCTGTAAACCGCCTCTAACCGCCCTAAAAGGGCGGAGCCTTCCACGAGAGGGTAGAAGCGTCCAAGGGGCGGAGTCAGTGGGGTCAGCCCCGCCCCGCCCCACCCCGCCCTGCCTTCTTTTTCCAGGATCGGCTGGGGCTGTTTCTACATTTTCCCCTGGCTGCACATGTGGTGGAGGGAGCGGAGGCGAAGGGCTTGGGATACCGCGCACCCGCCCAGGGTATGGACGAGCCTCAGTCCGGGAGAACCGGTCGCGGGGAAGCCGGGAGCCCCCGCCCCGCCTCATGCCTGTGTCGGGTCCCCACACAGCTCAGCGCACCCTCGGGAGCAGAAGCTGGAGCTTCTGCGGGGCCTGATGAGCTGTTTGTCAAGCGGACTGGGCACTGCTCTCCAGGGCTCCGGTCGCAACATCCCCCACCGCACCACTGCTGCCGCTGCCTAGCCAGCTGGTGAGTTAAAGATTTAAACCGAAGCCACCGTCCTGCCCTCCTGATTCTGCGGCCGCTGCTGCCATTCGGGCTGGGAGCCATTCTCCATGCCGGCTGTTTCCATATCAACAGGGCCTCTCTCCCTGATAAGGGGTCCATCCGTGTCCAGGCTCCCATAATTCCTAAGGGCCCCTCATCAGAGTCAGGCCTCCCCTTACTACCAGTGATTGCCTTCCACCACCTAAGCCCCCCGCCCCACCACACACACATTCGTCTCTGTGAGTGGCCTGTATGGAGGGAGCTAAATAATCCTGGCTTTATCTTCCTCCCAGCCTTGTCCCCACGTCCATAAATCCTCACAATCCCTGCACTCTTCTGCCACCTTCCTCCTGGACAGGACTTTGCCTGGTGCCTGAAGCATCTTCTCCTCCTGGGAGTGGATCGAGACTATTTCAAGCCCATAGTTGTAGGAAGTAGGCTGTGAGAGGACGGAAAGATTCCTCGAAGCTGCCACCCTTGGCCTGCCATAGGGGAATGACTGAGAACTGTTGGAGGACTTTCCTACAGTTAACACCCCAGCTTCTGGCTCCTTCAGTTGGATCCCAAGTTGAAAGATACTGGGCATCAGGGACTTCCCTGATGGTCCAGTGGATAAGACTCCATGCTCCCACTGCAGGGGGTATGCGTTCTATCCCTGGCTGGGGAATTAAGATACTGCATGCTGCGCGGCACAGCCAAAAGGTCAAACTAAAAGGGTACATAGATACTTGGCATCAGCCCCCCGAAGTGTAACCTCCCTAGGAGAACCCAAGGGCCACTGCTCCCTACCTTTCCTTTCTGTCTTGTCACCGAGTTGGGCTGAAATCGACTAGCAACTGAAGTGATGAAGGGTCAGGGACTCCTAGTGGGTCTGCTTTCAGTTAGGGACTGGCCCCAGCACTGGGGAGGGCACCACAGAATTAAGTTAAAGGGACAGCACTCTACGATTGGTGTCTCCTGAGAGGTCTCCTCCACTGGTCTCTGTCTCTTGGGTCCCTCTCATCAGGTGGGGGAAACACTTGCTCCCCTCCCTCATCTCTAGTTTCCTTGTGTCCCTGGGAGCTCACCAGCCCCTCTCCTCAGAAATGCCCTTTCAATTCCCAGGATAGGGAAGGCATGGCAGAAGGGGGTGTTGTAAGCCAGGTTCCCCTCATGCTATCGATAATTCTCTGACTCAGTTTGGGGCACAGGAAAATAATGGGGGAGAGGGACAGTGCTGGCTGGGCCAGGAGGGGGAAGCCCTAGAGTCCTGAGATGTGAGATATGGGAGCTGGACCTGCTTCCAAAGAACTTTCCCTTTAGCCCTGCTTGTCGAAGAGAGGAGTAGGTCTCAGCTGAGGGATGTGTAGTCACTGTGATAGGCCTATGGAGACCTGGGAGGAGATCTTCCCCAGTCTTACCCTGCTACTTGCCATTGTCCTCAGGGAATCTGGGGGACCAGCTGGGTCCCATCTTTCCCACTCCAGTAGTCTTAGGACCACAGAGAAGAGGTGGGAGTAAGGAGAAACCTGGGAAAGAGGGAGCCCCCCAACCATATTGCTCTGACCTCTAATCCTGAACCAAGCTCTGACCCCTAGCCTTAAAACTCATGTTCAAATGCCTTCAAGGGGACGACACTGCAAACCTTCCCCTAACAGGGACAATGCAACCCACTTCCCTTGTCCAAAATGTTGAGTGCTGAGGTTCTCAGAGCTAAAGACAAAGAGTGGGAACTGGGGACAGGGAGGCTACTAAGGAGTTATGAAAGGGAGAAACGGTTCCAGATAGATGGAGACAGTGGGGAGTGCACTCAGTGGAAAGGTATTCTGCTGCCAACTCATGTACTGCAATTCAATGCAGACACTAACTACCCAGAGCTAGTGTTGGACTCCACAGGTTTAAGGGCACAGTCCCAACAAGCCTGCCTCCAGTTGAGCTGCCAGTCACAAGTGGGGTCCCCAGGACACCTGCATTTCTGCCTAACTAGCTACAAGTCCAGAGGTCTTCAAAACCCCCTCAGGTCCAATGGTTCACTAGAATGACTCACACAACTCGGAAGTGCTCTCCTGACAACTAGTGTTTTATAAAGTACATATATCAGGAACATCCAAATGAAAAGACACACAAGGAGGGTCTCAGTGCAGAGCTCCCATGCTCTCTCCCCATGGAGACACAAAGGGCATGTCACCCTCCCAGTACATCCATATGTTCACCAACCAGGAAGTTCCATGAGCTTTGGTGTACAGAGTTTTTACTGAGATTTCATACATAGGCAGGAATGAATTGTTGGCAACATGACTCGATCTCCTCTGACGGATTGGCTCAAAACCCCAATTCTGCAGTGATATGGTTGGTCTTTCTGCTGACCAGGCCTCAGCCCAAGTCACCTCATCTCTTAGCATCAACTCAGGTGTGAGCCGAGGGACTCGTAGATAACAAAGACACTCGTATTACTTGAGGTATTCCAAAGATTTAGAGTCTCCCTCTCAGGGACCAGGGACAAAAGCCAACTTGTTGAGTATACAACAGACAGAGCCCTGCATCTGAGTGAAGGGATGTGAATTACTGAAGCCCTGGGGACCACGCCTCCTCTTCCCGTGCACCAGACTTGACCCAGCTGCAGCAGGGCATGAGTGTCACTGTGAGTGTGAGTGTAAGTGAGGGTGAGTGCGGTGGAAGCACAGCTTCTCCATGCCCAGACTGCAATGCTTCCCACTGGCATCCGTGGATCTGTCTGTCACCTGTCTGTCTGTAGCCCAGGCAGGGGAAGATAGGTATGAGAGGGGAAAAGAGTGTGGAATGGTGGGAAGAGGATAGGTGAATCCATTCTCCACACTTCAGCCTGAGGGGACTTTTATTTCACTCATTTCTGGTCATTCTCTCCCATACCGTCCAGCCACGAGGCTCCCTTCCCCCCTCCCCAGACCAAATAGCGCAGCTATTTCCAACCTCCCACACTGGGTTAATTGCTCTTTCTTGGCTTTGCCAAAGCACCCTCCACGGCCCCCAGCCAGTCAGCTTCGTCTATTGTAGTGATCTTATTGTCTCTTTTGATTCCCCTGCCCTGCCCAACCCAGATGACAAGCTCTCTGAGGGAAGAGTCTGTGCCTGTCTTCTCTGCTGTATCCTCATGCCCAAGCACATCACCCGGCACCTAGTAGTCCCTCGATAAATATTTGTTGCTTAGTGACTGCAGGAACAGAAATCACATGAAAGGAGGTCTCAGCTCAGAGAGGAAGGGCGGTGACCCTCTAACCATGAAGTGACTTGGCCAAGGCCACTCAGCCAACAAGTGTTCCCATAGCCTGGCCTGTCTAGACCGGGCCCTCTCTGGAGCCCTATTCCTCCTCTGCCCAGAATCGTACAAACAGAATGGGGCAGACAAGAAAGGTAATTGTCGGAGCAGAAGCCAGGAAGACAGAGAGGAGAGGGGATTGGCAAAACAGTACTGGACAGCGTCCCAAAGCTCTTTTCTTGCTGCCTGGTGCTGAGGTCTCCGTCTTCCCAGGGTGCAGCTCTGAAATCTGACTCCACCCTTATAAAAGAGGGTCCGTGCCCTGCCTCTTTGTAACACACCCTAACTCCACCTCTTTATTGATAGTCTCTGGCTCCACCTTCTGGACTACCCCTCCTCTGAAGAAATGCCCTGGCTCCGCCCCTTCCTGGTAATAGGTAAGCCCCACCCCTAGTGCGTGATGCTGTCTTTGTGACCTAATGCACCGGCGTGTTTCCAGGGTGGAGCCAGAGAGGGTGGGCATTTAGGCTGTGCCGAACCCTCAACCCCCATCCGGGTGACCACAATCCCCCAAAATCCTCACGCGGGACCCCAAATATCCCAGCCCCATGACCTCGAAGGCCTTTGGCTCTAACCCCCTAAATGCCCCATGCCCCCGAGGGGCCCTACCACCCAATCCCTTAACGACTAGTGCCTCCCAAATCTTCAATCCAACCCTGTCCCAATGTGGCAACTGAGTCTTCCCGGGGGCACCTGTCTCATATTATCTGAGAACAATTCAGACTGGTCCAGAGAATGACAGAGAAGGGGATCCTCCCAAGGATTTGGGGAATCCTTGATCCAATCATGCCGCTCACCAGGAGACGTTGGGAACCCAGGACATGTCGGGATTGACGAGATGCCAGGTGATGCAGGAAGCTGAGGAGGAGGAGGAGGAGGAGGCGAGAGTGGAGGCGGGGTTCTTCGGAGGATTAACCTAGCCGCTTCCGGTTGGTGGGGAAGGGGCGGGGAGGGCGCGAGTTCTCTGGGGCGGGAGAATCGGGAGGGGAGGGGCCTCTTAGGGGGCGTGGACTGGAGGAACCGCCTCAAAAAACCGCCTGTAAAGCGCCTGTAAACCGCCTCTAACCGCCTCTAAAAGGGCGGAGCCTCTAAAGACCGCCTGTAAACCGCCTCTAACCGCCCTAAAAGGGCGGAGCCTTCCACGAGAGGGTAGAAGCGTCCAAGGGGCGGAGTCAGTGGGGTCAGCCCCGCCCCGCCCCACCCCGCCCTGCCTTCTTTTTCCAGGATCGGCTGGGGCTGTTTCTACATTTTCCCCTGGCTGCACATGTGGTGGAGGGAGCGGAGGCGAAGGGCTTGGGATACCGCGCACCCGCCCAGGGTATGGACGAGCCTCAGTCCGGGAGAACCGGTCGCGGGGAAGCCGGGAGCCCCCGCCCCGCCTCATGCCTGTGTCGGGTCCCCACACAGCTCAGCGCACCCTCGGGAGCAGAAGCTGGAGCTTCTGCGGGGCCTGATGAGCTGTTTGTCAAGCGGACTGGGCACTGCTCTCCAGGGCTCCGGTCGCAACATCCCCCACCGCACCACTGCTGCCGCTGCCTAGCCAGCTGGTGAGTTAAAGATTTAAACCGAAGCCACCGTCCTGCCCTCCTGATTCTGCGGCCGCTGCTGCCATTCGGGCTGGGAGCCATTCTCCATGCCGGCTGTTTCCATATCAACAGGGCCTCTCTCCCTGATAAGGGGTCCATCCGTGTCCAGGCTCCCATAATTCCTAAGGGCCCCTCATCAGAGTCAGGCCTCCCCTTACTACCAGTGATTGCCTTCCACCACCTAAGCCCCCCGCCCCACCACACACACATTCGTCTCTGTGAGTGGCCTGTATGGAGGGAGCTAAATAATCCTGGCTTTATCTTCCTCCCAGCCTTGTCCCCACGTCCATAAATCCTCACAATCCCTGCACTCTTCTGCCACCTTCCTCCTGGACAGGACTTTGCCTGGTGCCTGAAGCATCTTCTCCTCCTGGGAGTGGATCGAGACTATTTCAAGCCCATAGTTGTAGGAAGTAGGCTGTGAGAGGACGGAAAGATTCCTCGAAGCTGCCACCCTTGGCCTGCCATAGGGGAATGACTGAGAACTGTTGGAGGACTTTCCTACAGTTAACACCCCAGCTTCTGGCTCCTTCAGTTGGATCCCAAGTTGAAAGATACTGGGCATCAGGGACTTCCCTGATGGTCCAGTGGATAAGACTCCATGCTCCCACTGCAGGGGGTATGCGTTCTATCCCTGGCTGGGGAATTAAGATACTGCATGCTGCGCGGCACAGCCAAAAGGTCAAACTAAAAGGGTACATAGATACTTGGCATCAGCCCCCCGAAGTGTAACCTCCCTAGGAGAACCCAAGGGCCACTGCTCCCTACCTTTCCTTTCTGTCTTGTCACCGAGTTGGGCTGAAATCGACTAGCAACTGAAGTGATGAAGGGTCAGGGACTCCTAGTGGGTCTGCTTTCAGTTAGGGACTGGCCCCAGCACTGGGGAGGGCACCACAGAATTAAGTTAAAGGGACAGCACTCTACGATTGGTGTCTCCTGAGAGGTCTCCTCCACTGGTCTCTGTCTCTTGGGTCCCTCTCATCAGGTGGGGGAAACACTTGCTCCCCTCCCTCATCTCTAGTTTCCTTGTGTCCCTGGGAGCTCACCAGCCCCTCTCCTCAGAAATGCCCTTTCAATTCCCAGGATAGGGAAGGCATGGCAGAAGGGGGTGTTGTAAGCCAGGTTCCCCTCATGCTATCGATAATTCTCTGACTCAGTTTGGGGCACAGGAAAATAATGGGGGAGAGGGACAGTGCTGGCTGGGCCAGGAGGGGGAAGCCCTAGAGTCCTGAGATGTGAGATATGGGAGCTGGACCTGCTTCCAAAGAACTTTCCCTTTAGCCCTGCTTGTCGAAGAGAGGAGTAGGTCTCAGCTGAGGGATGTGTAGTCACTGTGATAGGCCTATGGAGACCTGGGAGGAGATCTTCCCCAGTCTTACCCTGCTACTTGCCATTGTCCTCAGGGAATCTGGGGGACCAGCTGGGTCCCATCTTTCCCACTCCAGTAGTCTTAGGACCACAGAGAAGAGGTGGGAGTAAGGAGAAACCTGGGAAAGAGGGAGCCCCCCAACCATATTGCTCTGACCTCTAATCCTGAACCAAGCTCTGACCCCTAGCCTTAAAACTCATGTTCAAATGCCTTCAAGGGGACGACACTGCAAACCTTCCCCTAACAGGGACAATGCAACCCACTTCCCTTGTCCAAAATGTTGAGTGCTGAGGTTCTCAGAGCTAAAGACAAAGAGTGGGAACTGGGGACAGGGAGGCTACTAAGGAGTTATGAAAGGGAGAAACGGTTCCAGATAGATGGAGACAGTGGGGAGTGCACTCAGTGGAAAGGTATTCTGCTGCCAACTCATGTACTGCAATTCAATGCAGACACTAACTACCCAGAGCTAGTGTTGGACTCCACAGGTTTAAGGGCACAGTCCCAACAAGCCTGCCTCCAGTTGAGCTGCCAGTCACAAGTGGGGTCCCCAGGACACCTGCATTTCTGCCTAACTAGCTACAAGTCCAGAGGTCTTCAAAACCCCCTCAGGTCCAATGGTTCACTAGAATGACTCACACAACTCGGAAGTGCTCTCCTGACAACTAGTGTTTTATAAAGTACATATATCAGGAACATCCAAATGAAAAGACACACAAGGAGGGTCTCAGTGCAGAGCTCCCATGCTCTCTCCCCATGGAGACACAAAGGGCATGTCACCCTCCCAGTACATCCATATGTTCACCAACCAGGAAGTTCCATGAGCTTTGGTGTACAGAGTTTTTACTGAGATTTCATACATAGGCAGGAATGAATTGTTGGCAACATGACTCGATCTCCTCTGACGGATTGGCTCAAAACCCCAATTCTGCAGTGATATGGTTGGTCTTTCTGCTGACCAGGCCTCAGCCCAAGTCACCTCATCTCTTAGCATCAACTCAGGTGTGAGCCGAGGGACTCGTAGATAACAAAGACACTCGTATTACTTGAGGTATTCCAAAGATTTAGAGTCTCCCTCTCAGGGACCAGGGACAAAAGCCAACTTGTTGAGTATACAACAGACAGAGCCCTGCATCTGAGTGAAGGGATGTGAATTACTGAAGCCCTGGGGACCACGCCTCCTCTTCCCGTGCACCAGACTTGACCCAGCTGCAGCAGGGCATGAGTGTCACTGTGAGTGTGAGTGTAAGTGAGGGTGAGTGCGGTGGAAGCACAGCTTCTCCATGCCCAGACTGCAATGCTTCCCACTGGCATCCGTGGATCTGTCTGTCACCTGTCTGTCTGTAGCCCAGGCAGGGGAAGATAGGTATGAGAGGGGAAAAGAGTGTGGAATGGTGGGAAGAGGATAGGTGAATCCATTCTCCACACTTCAGCCTGAGGGGACTTTTATTTCACTCATTTCTGGTCATTCTCTCCCATACCGTCCAGCCACGAGGCTCCCTTCCCCCCTCCCCAGACCAAATAGCGCAGCTATTTCCAACCTCCCACACTGGGTTAATTGCTCTTTCTTGGCTTTGCCAAAGCACCCTCCACGGCCCCCAGCCAGTCAGCTTCGTCTATTGTAGTGATCTTATTGTCTCTTTTGATTCCCCTGCCCTGCCCAACCCAGATGACAAGCTCTCTGAGGGAAGAGTCTGTGCCTGTCTTCTCTGCTGTATCCTCATGCCCAAGCACATCACCCGGCACCTAGTAGTCCCTCGATAAATATTTGTTGCTTAGTGACTGCAGGAACAGAAATCACATGAAAGGAGGTCTCAGCTCAGAGAGGAAGGGCGGTGACCCTCTAACCATGAAGTGACTTGGCCAAGGCCACTCAGCCAACAAGTGTTCCCATAGCCTGGCCTGTCTAGACCGGGCCCTCTCTGGAGCCCTATTCCTCCTCTGCCCAGAATCGTACAAACAGAATGGGGCAGACAAGAAAGGTAATTGTCGGAGCAGAAGCCAGGAAGACAGAGAGGAGAGGGGATTGGCAAAACAGTACTGGACAGCGTCCCAAAGCTCTTTTCTTGCTGCCTGGTGCTGAGGTCTCCGTCTTCCCAGGGTGCAGCTCTGAAATCTGACTCCACCCTTATAAAAGAGGGTCCGTGCCCTGCCTCTTTGTAACAAACCCTAACTCCACCTCTTTATTGATAGTCTCTGGCTCCACCTTCTGGACTACCCCTCCTCTGAAGAAATGCCCTGGCTCCGCCCCTTCCTGGTAATAGGTAAGCCCCACCCCTAGTGCGTGATGCTGTCTTTGTGACCTAATGCACCGGCGTGTTTCCAGGGTGGAGCCAGAGAGGGTGGGCATTTAGGCTGTGCCGAACCCTCAACCCCCATCCGGGTGACCACAATCCCCCAAAATCCTCACGCGGGACCCCAAATATCCCAGCCCCATGACCTCGAAGGCCTTTGGCTCTAACCCCCTAAATGCCCATGCCCCCGAGAGGCCCTACCACCCAATCCCTTAACGACTAGTGCCTCCCAAATCTTCAATCCAACCCTGTCCCAATGTGGCAACTGAGTCTTCCCGGGGGCACCTGTCTCATATTATCTGAGAACAATTCAGACTGGTCCAGAGAATGACAGAGAAGGGGATCCTCCCAAGGATTTGGGGAATCCTTGATCCAATCATGCCGCTCACCAGGAGACGTTGGGAACCCAGGACATGTCGGGATTGACGAGATGCCAGGTGATGAAGGAAGCTGAGGAGGAGGAGGAGGAGGAGGCGAGAGTGGAGGCGGGGTTCTGTGGAGGATTAACCTAGCCGCTTCCGGTTGGTGGGGAAGGGGCGGGGAGGGCGCGAGTTCTCTGGGGCGGGAGAATAGGGAGGGGAGGGGCCTCTTAGGGGGCGTGGACTGGAGGAACCGCCTCAAAAAACCGCCTGTAAAGCGCCTGTAAACCGCCTCTAACCGCCTCTAAAAGGGCGGAGCCTCTAAAGACCGCCTGTAAACCGCCTCTAACCACCTCTAAAAGGGCGGAGCCTTCCACGAGAGGGTAGAAGCGTCCAAGGGGCGGAGTCAGTGGGGTCAGCCCCGCCCCGCCCCGCCCCGCCCTGCCTTCTTTTTCCAGGATCGGCTGGGGCTGTTTCTACATTTTCCCCTGGCTGCACATGTGGTGGAGGGAGCGGAGGCGAAGGGCTTGGGATACCGCGCACCCGCCCAGGGTATGGACGAGGCTCAGTCCGGGAGAACCGGTCGCGGGGAAGCCGGGAGCCCCCGCCCCGCCTCATGCCTGTGTCGGGTCCCCACACAGCTCAGCGCACCCTCGGGAGCAGAAGCTGGAGCTTCTGCGGGGCCTGATGAGCTGTTTGTCAAGCGGACTGGGCACTGCTCTCCAGGGCTCCGGTCGCAACATCCCCCACCGCACCCCTGCTGCCGCTGCCTAGCCAGCTGGTGAGTTAAAGATTTAAACCGAAGCCACCGTCCTGCCCTCCTGATTCTGCCGCCGCTGCTGCCATTCGGGCTGGGAGCCATTCTCCATGCCGGCTGTTTCCATATCAACAGGGCCTCTATCCCTGATAAGGGGTCCATCCGTGTCCAGGCTCCCATTATTCCTAAGGGCCCCTCATCAGAGTCAGGCCTCCCCTTACTACCAGTGATTGCCTTCCACCACCTAAGCCCCCCGCCCCACCACACACACATTCGTCTCTGTGAGTGGCCTGTATGGAGGGAGCTAAATAATCCTGGCTTTATCTTCCTCCCAGCCTTGTCCCCACGTCCATAAATCCTCACAATCCCAGCACTCTGCTGCCACCTTCCTCCTGGACAGGACTTTGCCTGGTGCCTGAAGCATCTTCTCCTCCTGGGAGTGGATCGAGACTATTTCAAGCCCATAGTTGTAGGAAGTAGGCTGTGAGAGGACGGAAAGATTCCTCGAAGCTGCCACCCTTGGCCTGCCATAGGGGAATGACCGAGAACTGTTGGAGGACTTTCCTACAGTTAACACCCCAGCTTCTGGCTCCTTCAGTTGGATCCCAAGTTGAAAGATACTGGGCATCAGGGACTTCCCTGATGGTCCAGTGGATAAGACTCCATGCTCCCACTGCAGGGGGTATGCGTTCTATCCCAGGCTGGGGAATTAAGAAACCGCATGCTGCGCGGCACAGCCAGAAGGTCAAACTAAAAGGGTACATAGATACTTGGCATCAGCCCCCCGAAGTGTAACCTCCCTAGGAGAACCCAAGGGCCACTGCTCCCTACCTTTCCTTTCTGTCTTGTCACCGAGTTGGGCTGAAATCGACTAGCAACTGAAGTGATGAAGGGTCAGGGACTCCTAGTGGGTCTGCTTTCAGTTAGGGACTGGCCCCAGCACTGGGGAGGGCACCACAGAATTAAGTTAAAGGGACAGCACTCTACGATTGGTGTCTCCTGAGAGGTCTCCTCCACTGGTCTCTGTCTCTTGGGTCCCTCTCATCAGGTGGGGGAAACACTTGCTCCCCTCCCTCATCTCTAGTTTCCTTGTGTCCCTGGGAGCTCACCAGCCCCTCTCCTCAGAAATGCCCTTTCAATTCCCAGGATAGGGAAGGCATGGCAGAAGGGGGTGTTGTAAGCCAGGTTCCCCTCATGCTATCGATAATTCTCTGACTCAGTTTGGGGCACAGGAAAATAATGGGGGAGAGGGACAGTGCTGGCTGGGCCAGGAGGGGGAAGCCCTAGAGTCCTGAGATGTGAGATATGGGAGCTGGACCTGCTTCCAAAGAACTTTCCCTTTAGCCCTGCTTGTCGAAGAGAGGAGTAGGTCTCAGCTGAGGGATGTGTAGTCACTGTGATAGGCCTATGGAGACCTGGGAGGAGATCTTCCCCAGTCTTACCCTGCTACTTGCCATTGTCCTCAGGGAATCTGGGGGACCAGCTGGGTCCCATCTTTCCCACTCCAGTAGTCTTAGGACCACAGAGAAGAGGTGGGAGTAAGGAGAAACCTGGGAAAGAGGGAGCCCCCCAACCATATTGCTCTGACCTCTAATCCTGAACCAAGCTCTGACCCCTAGCCTTAAAACTCATGTTCAAATGCCTTCAAGGGGACGACACTGCAAACCTTCCCCTAACAGGGACAATGCAACCCACTTCCCTTGTCCAAAATGTTGAGTGCTGAGGTTCTCAGAGCTAAAGACAAAGAGTGGGAACTGGGGACAGGGAGGCTACTAAGGAGTTATGAAAGGGAGAAACGGTTCCAGATAGATGGAGACAGTGGGGAGTGCACTCAGTGGAAAGGTATTCTGCTGCCAACTCATGTACTGCAATTCAATGCAGACACTAACTACCCAGAGCTAGTGTTGGACTCCACAGGTTTAAGGGCACAGTCCCAACAAGCCTGCCTCCAGTTGAGCTGCCAGTCACAAGTGGGGTCCCCAGGACACCTGCATTTCTGCCTAACTAGCTACAAGTCCAGAGGTCTTCAAAACCCCCTCAGGTCCAATGGTTCACTAGAATGACTCACACAACTCGGAAGTGCTCTCCTGACAACTAGTGTTTTATAAAGTACATATATCAGGAACATCCAAATGAAAAGACACACAAGGAGGGTCTCAGTGCAGAGCTCCCATGCTCTCTCCCCATGGAGACACAAAGGGCATGTCACCCTCCCAGTACATCCATATGTTCACCAACCAGGAAGTTCCATGAGCTTTGGTGTACAGAGTTTTTACTGAGATTTCATACATAGGCAGGAATGAATTGTTGGCAACATGACTCGATCTCCTCTGACGGATTGGCTCAAAACCCCAATTCTGCAGTGATATGGTTGGTCTTTCTGCTGACCAGGCCTCAGCCCAAGTCACCTCATCTCTTAGCATCAACTCAGGTGTGAGCCGAGGGACTCGTAGATAACAAAGACACTCGTATTACTTGAGGTATTCCAAAGATTTAGAGTCTCCCTCTCAGGGACCAGGGACAAAAGCCAACTTGTTGAGTATACAACAGACAGAGCCCTGCATCTGAGTGAAGGGACGTGAATTACTGAAGCCCTGGGGACCAGGCCTCCTCTTCCCGTGCACCAGACTTGACCCAGCTGCAGCAGGGCAGGAGTGTCACTGTGAGTGTGAGTGTAAGTGAGGGTGAGTGCGGTGGAAGCACAGCTTCTCCATGCCCAGACTGCAATGCTTCCCACTGGCATCTGTGGATCTCTCTGTCACCTGTCTGTCTGTAGCCCAGGCAGGGGAAGATAGGTATGAGAGGGGAAAAGAGTGTGGAATGGTGGGAAGAGGATAGGTGAATCCATTCTCCACACTTCAGCCTGAGGGGACTTTTATTTCACTCATTTCTGGTCATTCTCTCCCATACCGTCCAGCCACAAGGCTCCCTTCCCCCTCCCCAGACCAAATAGGGCAGCTATTTCCAACCTCCCACACTGGGTTAATTGCTCTTTCTTGGCTTTGCCAAAGCACCCTCCACGGCCCCCAGCCAGTGAGCTTCGTCTATTGTAGTGATCTTATTGTCTCTTTTGATTCCCCTGCCCTGTCCAACCCAGATGACAAGCTCTCTGAGGGAAGAGTCTGTGCCTGTCTTCTCTGCTGTATCCTCATGCCCAAGCACATCACCCGGCACCTAGTAGTCCCTCGAGAAATATTTGTTGCTTAGTGACTGCAGGAACAGAAATCACATGAAAGGAGGTCTCAGCTCAGAAAGGAAGGGCTGTGACCCTCTAACCATGAAGTGACTTGGCCAAGGCCACTCAGCCAACATGTGTTCCCATAGCCTGGCCTGCCTAGACCGGGCCCTCTCTGGAGCCCTATTCCTCCTCTGCCCAGAATCGTACAAACCGAATGGGGCAGACAAGAAAGGTAATTGTCGGAGCAGAAGCCAGGAAGACAGAGAGGAGAGGGGATTGGCAAAACAGTACTGGACAGCGTCCCAAAGCTCTTTTCTTGCTGCCTGGTGCTGAGGTCTCCGTCTTCCCAGGGTGCAGCTCTGAAATCTGACTCCACCCTTAAAAAAGAGGGTCCGTGCCCTGCCTCTTTGTAACAAACCCTAACTCCACCTCTTTATTGATAGGCTCTGGCTCCACCTTCTGGACAACCCCTCCTCTGAAGAAATGCCCTGGCTCCGCCCCTTCCTGGTAATAGGTAAGGCCCACACCTAGTGCGTGATGCTGTCTTTGTGACCTAATGCACTGGCGTGTTTCCACAGTGGAGCCAGAGAGGGTGGGCATTTAGGCTGTGCCGAGCCCTCAACCCCCATCCGGGTGACCACAATCCCAGAATATCCTCACGCGGGACCCCAAACATCCCAGCCCCATGACCTCGAAGGCCTTTGGCTCTAACCCCCTAAATGCCCCATGCCCCCGAGAGGCCCTACCACCCAATCCCTTAACGACTAGTGCCTCCCAAATCTTCAGTCCAACCCTGTCCCAATGTGGCAACTGAGTCTTCCCGGGGGCACCTGTCTCATATTATCTGAGAACAATTCAGACTGGTCCAGAGAATGACAGAGAAGGGGATCCTCCCAAGGATTTGGGGAATCCTTGATCCAATCATGCCGCTCACCAGGAGACGTTGGGAACCCAGGACATGTCGGGATTGAGAAGATACCAGGTGATGCAGGAAGCTGAGGAGGAGGAGGAGGAGGCGTGAGTGGAGGCGGGGTTCTGCGGAGGAGGAACCTAGCCGCTCCCGGTTGGTGGGGAAGGGGCGGGGAGGGCGCGAGTTCTCTGGGGCGGGAGAAGCGGGAGGGGCGTGGCCTCTTAGGGGGCGTGGACTGGAGGAACCGCCTCTAAAAACCTCCTGTAAACCGCCTCTAACCGCCTCTAAAAGGGCGGAGCCTCTAAAGACCGCCTGTAAACCGACTCTAACCGCCTCTAAAAGGGAGGAGCCTCTAAAGACCGCCTGTAAACCGCCTGTAAACCGCCTCTAAAAGGGCGGAACCTTCCACGAGAGGGTAGAAGCGTCCAAGGGGCGGAGTCAGTGGGGTCAGCCCGGCCCCACCCCGCCCTGCTCTGCCTTCTCTTTCCAGGATCGGCTGGGGCTGTTTCTACTTTTTCCCCTGGCTGTGCATGTGGTGGAGGGAGCGGAGGCGAAGGGCTTGGGATACCGCGCACCCGCCCAGGGCATGGACGAGGCTCAGTCCGGGAGAACCGGTCGCGGGGAAGCCGGGAGCCACCGCCCCGCCTCATGCCTGTGTCGGGTCCCCACACAGCTCAGCGCACCCTCGGGAGCAGAAGCTGGAGCTTCTGCGGGGCCTGATGAGCTGTTTGTCAAGCGGACTGGGCACTGCTCTCCAGGGATCCGGTCGCAACATCCCCCACCGCACCCCTGCTGCCGCTGCCTAGCCAGCTGGTGAGTTAAAGATTTAAACCGAAGCCACCGTCCTGCCCTCCTGATTCTGCCGCCGCTGCTGCCATTCGGGCTGGGAGCCATTCTCCATGCCGGCTGTTTCCATATCGACAGGGCCTCTCTCCCTGATAAGGGGTCCATCCGTGTCCAGGCTCCCATTATTCCTAAGGGCCCCTCATCAGAGTCAGGCCTCCCCTTACTACCAGTGATTGCCTTCCACCACCTAAGCCCCCCGCCCTACCACACACACACTCGTCTCTGTGAGTGGCCTGTATGGAGGGAGCTAAATAATCCTGGCTTTATCTTCCTCCCAGCCTTGTCCCCACGTCCATAAATCCTCACAATCCCAGCACTCTGCTGCCACCTTCCTCCTGGACAGGACTTTGCCTGGTGCCTGAAGCATCTTCTCCTCCTGGGAGTGGATCGAGACTATTTCAAGCCCATAGTTGTAGGAAGTAGGCTGTGAGAGGAGGGAAAGATTCCTCGAAGCTGCCACCCTTGGCCTGCCATAGGGGAATGACTGAGAACTGTTGGAGGTCTTTCCTACAGTTAACACCCCAGCTTCTGGCTCTTTCAGTTGGATCCCGAGTTGAAAGATACTGGGCATCAGGGACTTCCCTGATGGTCCAGTGGATTAGACTCCATGCTCCCACTGCAGGGGGTATGCGTTCTATCCCTGGCTGGGGAATTTAGATACCGCATGCCGCGCGGCACAGCCAAAAGGTCAAACTAAAAGGGTACATAGATACTTGGCATCAGGCCCCCGAAGTGTAACCTCCCTAGGAGAACCCAAGGGCCACTGCTCCCTACCTTTCCTTTCTGTCTTGTCACCGAGTTGGGCTAAAATCGACTAGCAACTGAAGTGATGAAGGGTCAGGGACTCCTAGTGGGTCTGCTTTCAGTTAGGGACTGGCCCCAGCACTGGGGAGGGCACCACAGAATTAAGTTAAAGGGACAGCACTCTACGATTGGTGTCTCCTGAGAGGTCTCCTCCTCTGGTCTCTGTCTCTTGGGTCCCTCTCATCAGGTGGGGGAAACACTTGCTCCCCTCCCTCATCTCTAGTTTCCTTGTGTCCCTGGGAGCTCACCAGCCCCTCTCCTCAGAAATGCCCTTTCAATTCCCAGGATAGGGAAGGCATGGCAGAAGGGGGTGCTGTAAGCCAGGTTCCCCTCATGCTATCGATAATTCTCTGACTCAGTTTGGGGCACAGGAAAATAATGAGGAAGAGGGACAGTGCTGGCTGGGACAGGAGGGGGAAGCCCTAGAGTCCTGAGATGTGAGATATGGGAGCTGGACCAGCTTCCAAAGAACTTTCCCTTTAGCCCTGCTTGTCGAAGAGAGGAGTAGGTCTCAGCTGAGGGATGTGTATTCACTGTGATAGGCCTATGGAGACCTGGGAGGAGATCTTCCCCAGTCTTACCCTGCTACTTGCCATTGTCCTCAGGGAATCTGGGGGACCAGCTGGGTCCCATCTTTCCCACTCCAGTAGTCTTAGGACCACAGAGAAGAGGTGGGAGTAAGGAGAAACCTGGGAAAGAGGGAGCCCCCCAACCATATTGCTCTGACCTCTAATCCTGAACCGAGCTCTGACACCTAGCCTTAAAACTCATGTTCAAATGCCTTCAAGGGGACGACACTGCAAACCTTCCCCTAACAGGGACAATGCAACCCACTTCCCTTGTCCAAAATGTTGAGTGCTGAGGTTCTCAGAGCTAAAGACAAAGAGTGGGAACTGGGGACAGGGAGGCTACTAAGGAGTTATGAAAGGGAGAAACGGTTCCAGATAGATGGAGACAGTGGGGAGTGCACTCAGTGGAAAGGTATTCTGCTGCCAACTCATGTACTGCAATTCAATGCAGACACTAACTACCCAGAGCTAGTGTTGGACTCCACAGGTTTAAGAGCACAGTCCCAACAAGCCTGCCTCTAGTTGAGCTGCCAGTCACAAGTGGGGTCCCCAGGACACCTGCATTTCTGCCTAACTAGCTACAAGTCCAGAGGTCTTCAAAACCCCCTCAGGTCCAATGGTTCACTAGAATGACTCACACAACTCGGAAGTGCTCTCCTGACAACTAGTTTTTTATAAAGTACATATATCAGGAACATCCAAATGAAAAGACACACAAGGAGGGTCTCAGTGCAGAGCTCCCATGCTCTCTCCCCATGGAGACACAAAGGGCATGTCACCCTCCCAGTACATCCATATGTTCACCAACCAGGAAGTTCCATGAGCTTTGGTGTACAGAGTTTTTACTGAGATTTCATACATACGCAGGAATGAATTGTTGGCAACATGACTCGATCTCCTCTGACGGATTGGCTCATAACCCCAATTCTGCAGTGATATGGTTGGTCTTTCTGCTGACCAGGCCTCAGCCCAAGTCACCTCATCTCTTAGCATCAACTCAGGTGTGAGCCGAGGGACTCGTAGATAACAAAGACACTCGTATTACTTGAGGTATTCCAAAGATTTAGAGTCTCCCTCTCAGCGACCAGGGACAAAAGCCAAATTGTTGAGTATACAACAGACAGAGCCCTGCATGTGAGTGAAGGGATGTGAATTACTGAAGCCCTGGGGACCAGGCCTCCTCTTCCCGTGCACCAGACTTGACCCAGCTGCAGCAGGGCAGGAGTGTCACTGTGAGTGTGAGTGTAAGTGAGGGTGAGTGCGGTGGAAGCACAGCTTCTCCATGCCCAGACTGCAATGCTTCCCACTGGCATCCGTGGATCTGTCTGTCACCTGTCTGTCTGTAGCCCAGGCAGGGGAAGATAGGTATGAGAGGGGAAAAGAGTGTGGAATGGTGGGAAGAGGATAGGTGAATCCATTCTCCACACTTCAGCCTGAGGGGACTTTTATTTCACTCATTTCTGGTCATTCTCTCCCATACCGTCCAGCCACGAGGCTCCCTTCCCCCCTCCCCAGACCAAATAGGGCAGCTATTTCCAACCTCCCACACTGGGTTAATTGCTCTTTCTTGGCTTTGCCAAAGCACCCTCCACGGCCCCCAGCCAGTCAGCTTCGTCTATTGTAGTGATCTTATTGTCTCTTTTGATTCCCCTGCCCTGCCCAACCCAGATGACAAGCTCTCTGAGGGAAGAGTCTGTGCCTGTCTTCTCTGCTGTATCCTCATGCCCAAGCACATCACCCGGCACCTAGTAGTCCCTCGATAAATATTTGTTGCTTAGTGACTGCAGGAACAGAAATCACATGAAAGGAGGTCTCAGCTCAGAGAGGAAGGGCTGTGACCCTCTAACCATGAAGTGACTTGGCCAAGGCCACTCAGCCAACAAGTGTTCCCATAGCCTGGCCTGTCTAGACCGGGCCCTCTCTGGAGCCCTATTCCTCCTCTGCCCAGAATCGTACAAACAGAATGGGGCAGACAAGAAAGGTAATTGTCGGAGCAGAAGCCAGGAAGACAGAGAGGAGAGGGGATTGGCAAAACAGTACTGGACAGCGTCCCAAAGCTCTTTTCTTGCTGCCTGGTGCTGAGGTCTCCGTCTTCCCAGGGTGCAGCTCTGAAATCTGACTCCACCCTTATAAAAGAGGGTCCGTGCCCTGCCTCTTTGTAACAAACCCTAACTCCACCTCTTTATTGATAGGCTCTGGCTCCACCTTCTGGACTACCCCTCCTCTGAAGAAATGCCCTGGCTCCGCCCCTTCCTGGTAATAGGTAAGCCCCACCCCTAGTGCGTGATGCTGTCTTTGTGACCTAATGCACCGGCATGTTTCCAGGGTGGAGCCAGAGAGGGTGGGCATATAGGCTGTGCCGAACCCTCAACCCCCATCCGGGTGACCACAATCCCCGAAAATCCTCACGCGGGACCCCAAATATCCCAGCCCCATGACCTCGAAGGCCTTTGGCTCTAACCCCCTAAATCCACATGCCCCCGAGGGGCCCTACCACCCAATCCCTTAACGACTAGTGCCTCCCAAATCTTCAATCCAACCCTGTCCCAATGTGGCAACTGAGTCTTCCCGGGGGCACCTGTCTCATATTATCTGAGAACAATTCAGACTGGTCCAGAGAATGACAGAGAAGGGGATCCACCCAAGGATTTGGGGAATCCTTGATCCAATCATGCCGCTCACCAGTAGACGTTGGGAACCCAGGACATGTCGGGATTGAGGAGATGCCAGGTGATGCAGGAAGCTGAGGAGGAGGAGGAGGAGGAGGCGAGAGTGGAGGTGGGGTTCTGCGGAGGATTAACCCAGCCGCTTCCGGTTGGTGGGGAAGGGGCGGGGAGGGCGCGAGTTCTCTGGGGCGGGAGAAGCGGGAGGGGAGGTGCCTCTTAGGGGGCGTGGACTGGAGGAACCGCCTCTAAAAACCGCCTGTAAAGCGCCTGTAAACCGCCTCTAACCGCTTCTAAAAGGGCGGAGCCTCTAAAGACCGCCTGTAAACCACCTCTAACCGCCTCTAAAAGGGCGGAGCCTTCCACGAGAGGGTAGAAGCGTCCAAGGGGCGGAGTGAGTGGGGTCAGCCCCGCCCCGCCCCGCCTCGCCCCGCCCTGCCTTCTTTTCCAGGATCGGCTGGGGCTGTTTCTACATTTTCCCCTGGCTGCACATGTGGTGGAGGGAGCGGAGGCGAAGGGCTTGGGATACCGCGCACCCGCCCAGGGTATGGACGAGGCTCAGTTCGGGAGAACCGCTCGCGGGGAAGCCGGGAGCCCCCGCCCCGCCTCATGCCTGTGTCGGGTCCCCACACAGCTCAGCGCACCCTCGGGAGCAGAAGCTGGAGCTTCTGCGGGGCCTGATGAGCTGTTTGTCAAGCGGACTGGGCACTGCTCTCCAGGGCTCCGGTCGCAACATCCCCCACCGCACCCCTGCTGCCGCTGCCTAGCCAGCTGGTGAGTTAAAGATTTAAACCGAAGCCACCGTCCTGCCCTCCTGATTCTGCCGCCGCTGCTGCCATTCGGGCTGGGAGCCATTCTCCATGCCGGCTGTTTCCATATCAACAGGGCCTCTCTCCCTGATAAGGGGTCCATCCGTGTCCAGGCTCCCATTATTCCTAAGGGCCCCTCATCAGAGTCAGGCCTCCCCTTACTACCAGTGATTGCCTTCCACCACCTAAGCCCCCCGCCCCACCACACACACACTCGTCTCTGTGAGTGGCATGTATGGAGGGAGCTAAATAATCCTGGCTCTATCTTCCTCCCAGCCTTGTCCCCACGTCCATAAATCCTCACAATCCCAGCACTCTGCTGCTACCTTCCTCCTGGACAGGACTTTGCCTGGTGCCTGAATCATCTTCTCCTCCTGGGAGTGGATCGAGACTATTTCAAGCCCATAGTTGTAGGAAGTAGGCTGTGAGAGGAGGGAAAGATTCCTAGAAGCTGCCACCCTTGGCCTGCCATAGGGGAATGACTGAGAACTGTTGGAGATCTTTCCTACAGTTAACACCCCATGTTCTGGCTCTTTCAGATGGATCCCGAGTTGAAAGATACTGGGCATCAGGGACTTCCCTGATGGTCCAGTGGATAAGACTCCATGCTCCCACTGCAGGGGGTATGCGTTCTATCCCTGGCTGGGGAATTAAGATACCGCATGCCGCGCGGCACAGCCAAAAGGTCAAACTAAAAGGGTACATAGATACTTGGCATCAGCCCCCCGAAGTGTAAACGCCCTAGGAGAACCCAAGGGCCACTGCTCCTTACCTTTCCTTTCTGTGTTGTCACCGAGTTGGGCTGAAATCGACTAGCAACTGAAGTGATGAAGGGTCAGGGAATCCTAGTGGGTCTGCTTTCAGTTAAGGACTGGCCCCAGCACCGGGGAGGGCACCACAGAATTAAGTTAAAGGGACAGCTCTCTACGATTGGTGTCTCCTGAGAGGTCTCCTCCACTGGTCTCTGTCTCTTGGGTCCCTCTCATCAGGTGGGGGAAACACTTGCTCCCCTCCCTCATCGCTAGTTTCCTTGTGTCCCTGGGAGCTCACCAGCCCCTCTCCTCAGAAATCCCCTTTCAATTCCCAGGATAGGGAAGGCATGGCAGAAGGGGGTGTTCTAAGCCAGCTTCCCCTCATGCTATCGATAATTCTCTGACTCAGTTTGGGGCACAGGAAAATAATGGGGGAGAGGGACAGTGCTGGCTGGGCCAGGAGGGGGAAGCCCTAGAGTCCTGAGATGTGAGATATGGGAGCTGGACCTGCTTCCAAAGAACTTTCCCTTTAGCCCTGCTTGTCGAAGAGAGGAGTAGGTCTCAGCTGAGGGATGTGTAGTCACTGTGATAGGCCTATGGAGACCTGGGAGGAGATCTTCCCCAGTCTTACCCTGCTACTTGCCATTGTCCTCAGGGAATCTGGGGGACCAGCTGGGTCCCATCTTTCCCACTCCAGTAGTCTTAGGACCACAGATAAGAGGTGGGAGTAAGGAGAAACCTGGGAAAGAGGGAGCCCCCCAACCATACTGCTCTGACCTCTAATCCTGAACCAAGCTCTGACCCCTTGCCTTAAAACTCATGTTCAAATGCCTTCAAGGGGACGACACTGCAAACCTTCCCCTAATAGGGACAATGCAACCCACTTCCCTTGTCCAAAATGTTGAGTGCTGAGGTTCTCAGAGCTAAAGACAAAGAGTGGGAACTGGGGACAGGGAGGCTACTAAGGAGTTATGAAAGGGAGAAACGGTTCCAGATAGATGGAGACAGTGGGGAGTGCACTCAGTGGAAAGGTATTCTGCTGCCAACTCATGTACTGCAATTCAATGCAGACACTAACTACCCAGAGCTAGTGTTAGACTCCACAGGTTTAAGGGCACAGTCCCAACAAGCCTGCCTCCACTTGAGCTGCCAGTCACAAGTGGGGTCCCCAGGACACCTGCATTTCTGCCTAACTAGCTACAAGTCCAGAGGTCTTCAAACCCCCCTCAGGTCCAATGGTTCACTAGAATGACTCACACAACTCGGAAGTGCTCTCCTGACAACTAGTTTTTTATAAAGTACATATATCAGGAACATCCAAATGAAAAGACACACAAGGAGGGTCTCAGTGCAGAGCTCCCATGCTCTCTCCCCATGGAGACACAAAGGGCATGTCACCCTCCCAGTACATCCATATGTTCACCAACCAGGAAGTTCCATGAGCTTTGGGGTACAGAGTTTTTACTGAGATTTCATACATAGGTAGGAATGAATTGTTGGCAACATGAGTCGAAATCCTCTGATGGATTGGCTCAAAACCCCAATTCTGAAGTGATATGGTTGGTCTTTCTGCTGACCGGGCCTCAGCCCAAGTCACCTCATCTCTTAGCATCAACTCAGGTGTGAGCCGAGGGACTCATAGATAACAAAGACACTCGTATTACTTGCCGTATTCCAAAGATTTAGAGTCTCCCTCTCAGGGACCAGGGACAAAAGCCAAATTGTTTAGTATACAACAGACAGAGCCCTGCATCTGAGTGAAGGGATGTGAATTACTGAAGCCCTGGGGACCAGGCCTCCTCTTCCCGTGCACCAGACTTGACCCAGCTGCAGCAGGGCAGGAGTGTCACTGTGAGTGTGAGTGTAAGTGAGGGTGAGTGCGGTGGAAGCACAGCTTCTCCATGCCCAGACTGCAATGCTTCCCACTGGCATCCGTGGATCTGTCTGTCACCTGTCTGTCTGTAGCCCAGGCAGGGGAAGATAGGTATGAGAGGGGAAAAGAGTGTGGAATGGTGGGAAGAGGATAGGTGAATCCATTCTCCACACTTCAGCCTGAGGGGACTTTTATTTCACTCATTTCTGGTCATTCTCTCCCATACCGTCCAGCCACAAGGCTCCCTTCCCCCTCCCCAGACCAAATAGGGCAGCTATTTCCAACCTCCCACACTGGGTTAATTGCTCTTTCTTGGCTTTGCCAAAGCACCCTCCACGGCCCCCAGCCAGTCAGCTTCGTCTATTGTAGTGATCTTATTGTCTCTTTTGATTCCCCTGCCCTGTCCAACCCAGATGACAAGCTCTCTGAGGGAAGAGTCTGTGCCTGTCTTCTCTGCTGTATCCTCATGCCCAAGCACATCACCCGGCACCTAGTAGTCCCTCGATAAATATTTGTTGCTTAGTGACTGCAGGAACAGCAATCACATGAAAGGAGGTCTCAGCTCAGAGAGGAAGGGCTGTGACCCTCTAACCATGAAGTGACTTGGCCAAGGCCACTCAGCCAACAAGTGTTCCCATAGCCTGGCCTGCCTAGACCGGGCCCTCTCTGGAGCCCTATTCCTCCTCTGCCCAGAATCGTACAAACCGAATGGGGCAGACAAGAAAGGTAATTGTCGGAGCAGAAGCCAGGAAGACAGAGAGGAGAGGGGATTGGCAAAACAGTACTGGACAGCGTCCCAAAGCTCTTTTCTTGCTGCCTGGTGCTGAGGTCTCCGTCTTCCCAGGGTGCAGCTCTGAAATCTGACTCCACCCTTAAAAAAGAGGGTCCGTGCCCTGCCTCTTTGTAACAAACCCTAACTCCACCTCTTTATTGATAGGCTCTGGCTCCAACTTCTGGACTACCCCTCCTCTGAAGAAATGCCCTGGCTCCGCCCCTTCCAGGTAATAGGTAAGGCCCACCCCTAGTGCGTGATGCTGTCTTTGTGACCTAATGCACTGGCGTGTTTCCACGGTGGAGCCAGAGAGGGTGGGCATTTAGGCTGTGCCGAACCCTCAACCCCCTTCTGGGTGACCACAATCCCCGAATATCCTCACGCGGGACCCCAAACATCCCAGCCCCATGACCTCGAAGGCCTTTGGCTCTAACCCCCTAAATGCCCCATGCCCCCGAGAGGCCCTACCACCCAATCCCTTAACGACTAGTGCCTCCCAAATCTTCAGTCCAACCCTGTCCCAATGTGGCAACTGAGTCTTCCCGGGGGCACCTGTCTCATATTATCTGAGAACAATTCAGACTGGTCCAGAGAATGACAGAGAAGGGGATCCTCCCAAGGATTTGGGGAATCCTTGATCCAATCATGCCGCTCACCAGGAGACGTTGGGAGCCCAGGACATGTCGGGATTGAGAAGATACCAGGTGATGCAGGAAGCTGAGGAGGAGGAGGAGGAGGCGTGAGTGGAGGCGGGGTTCTGCGGAGGAGGAACCTAGCCGCTCCCGGTTGGTGGGGAAGGGGCGGGGAGGGCGCGAGTTCTCTGGGGCGGGAGAAGCGGGAGGGGCGTGGCCTTTTAGGGGGCGTGGACTGGAGGAACCGCCTCTAAAAACCTCCTGTAAACCGCCTCTAACCGCCTCTAAAAGGGCGGAGCCTCTAAAGACCGCCTGTAAACCGCCTGTAAACCGCCTCTAAAATGGCGGAGCCTTCCACGAGAGGGTAGAAGCGTCCAAGGGGCGGAGTCAGTGGGGTCAGCCTGGCCCCACCCCGCCCTGCTCTGCCTTCTCTTTCCAGGATCGGCTGGGGCTGTTTCTACTTTTTCCCCTGGCTGTGCATGTGGTGGAGGGAGCGGAGGCGAAGGGCTTGGGATACCGCGCACCCGCCCAGGGCATGGACGAGGCTCAGTCCGGGAGAACCGGTCGCGGGGAAGCCGGGAGCCACCGCCCCGCCTCATGCCTGTGTCGGGTCCCCACACAGCTCAGCGCACCCTCGGGAGCAGAAGCTGGAGCTTCTGCGGGGCCTGATGAGCTGTTTGTCAAGCGGACTGGGCACTGCTCTCCAGGGATCCGGTCGCAACATCCCCCACCGCACCCCTGCTGCCGCTGCCTAGCCAGCTGGTGAGTTAAAGATTTAAACCGAAGCCACCGTCCTGCCCTCCTGATTCTGCCGCCGCTGCTGCCATTCGGGCTGGGAGCCATTCTCCATGCCGGCTGTTTCCATATCGACAGGGCCTCTCTCCCTGATAAGGGGTCCATCCGTGTCCAGGCTCCCATTATTCCTAAGGGCCCCTCATCAGAGTCAGGCCTCCCCTTACTACCAGTGATTGCCTTCCACCACCTAAGCCCCCCGCCCTACCACACACACACTCGTCTCTGTGAGTGGCCTGTATGGAGGGAGCTAAATAATCCTGGCTTTATCTTCCTCCCAGCCTTGTCCCCACGTCCATAAATCCTCACAATCCCAGCACTCTGCTGCCACCTTCCTCCTGGACAGGACTTTGCCTGGTGCCTGAAGCATCTTCTCCTCCTGGGAGTGGTTAGAAAATATTTCAAGCCCATAGTTGTAGGAAGTAGGCTGTGAGAGGAGGGAAAGATTCCTAGAAGCTGCCACCCTTGGCCTGCCATAGGGGAATGACTGAGAACTGTTGGAGATCTTTCCTACAGTTAACACCCCAGCTTCTGGCTCCTTCAGTTGGATCCCCAGTTGAAAGATACTGGGCATCAGGGACTTCCCTGATGGTCCAGTGGATAAGACTCCATGCTCCCACTGCAGGGGCTATGCGTTCTATCCCTGGCTGGGGAATTAAGATACCGCATGCCGCGCGGCACAGCCAAAAGGTCAAACTAAAAGGGTACATAGATACTTGGCATCAGCCCCCCGAAGTGTAACCTCCCTAGGAGAACCCAAGGGCCACTGCTCCCTACCTTTCCTTTCTGTCTTGTCACCGAGTTGGGCTGAAATCGACTAGCAACTGAAGTGATGAAGGGTCAGGGACTCCTAGTGGGTCTGCTTTCAGTTAGGGACTGGCCCCAGCACCGGGGAGGGCACCACAGAATTAAGTTAAAGGGACAGCACTCTACGATTGGTGTCTCCTGAGAGGTCTCCTCCTCTGGTCTCTGTCTCTTGGGTCCCTCTCATAAGGTGTGGGAAACACTTGCTCCCCTCCCACAACTCTAGTTTCCTTGTGTCCCTGGGAGCTCACCAGCCTCTCTCCTCAGAAATGCCCTTTCAATTCCCAGGATAGGGAAGGCATGGCAGAAGGGGTTGTTGTAAACCAGGTTCCCCTCATGCTATCGATAATTCTCTGACTCAGTTTGGGGCACAGGAAAATAATGGGGGAGAGGGACAGTGCTGGCTGGGCCAGGAGGGGGAAGCCCTAGAGTCCTGAGGTGTGAGATATTGGAACTGGACCTGCCTCCAAAGAACTATCCCTTTAGCCCTGCTTGTCGAAGAGAGGAGTAGGTCTCAGCTGAGGGATGTGTAGTCACTGTGATAGGCCTATGGAGACCTGGGAGGAGATCTTCCCCAGTCTTACCCTGCTACTTGCCATTGTCCTCAGGGAATCTGGGGGACCAGCTGGGTCCCATCTTTCCCACTCCAGTAGACTTAGGACCACAGAGAAGAGGTGGGAGTAAGGAGAAACCTGGGAAAGAGGGAGCCCCCCAACCATATTGCTCTGACCTCTAATACTGAACCAAGCACTGAGCCCTAGCCTTAAACCTCATGTTCCTGGTGCATTGGGATGAAAATGGCATGGATCATTGTGATGACAAGTTTCATGTAGCATTTTGATGACAAGAGTCCCGGATCATTGTTTTGTTAGGGGTCATGGAGCGTTGTGATGACGGGGTCATGGAGCGTTGTGCTGAGAAAATCATGGATCATTGTATTGAAAATATTCATGGAGTATTGTGATGACAGTGGTCATGGAGCTTTGTGATGACAAGGGAAATGAGCATTGTGATGACAAGCTCCTGGAGCATAGTGATGAGAAAATCATGGGGCCTTGTGAAGAAAAGTCTTATGGAGCATTCTGATGAAAATGTGCATGGAACATTTTGATTACAGGGGTCTAGGAGCATTGTGATGACAAGTGCATTGAGCATTGTGATGAGAAGGCCATGGAGCATACTGATGACATGCGTCATGGAGCTTTGTGATGACAAATGCATGGAGCTTTGTGATTACAGGTCCCTTGGAGCATTGAGGTTAAAAGGGCATCGATCATTGTGATGAAAAAGACATGAAGCCTTGTCATGACAGTGTTCAAGAAGCTTACTGACGACAAGTGTCAGGTAGCATTGTGATGACAAGTGTACTGAGCATTGTGATGACAAAGGTCATGGACCATTGTGATGAGAAGACCATGGATAACTGTGATGACGAGCGTCATGGGGCGTTGTGATGAAAAGAGTTATGGAACATTGTGATCACAAGAGTTTGGAGAATTGTGATGACAGAGGTCATGGAGCATTTTGATTTCATTGTGATAACAATAGCATGAAGCATGATGATGGGCTTGGTGCACTGTGATGACAGGGTTCATGGAGCATTGAGAAGAAAAGGGGCATGGAGCACTGTGATTACACGGGTCTTGGTGCATTGTGATGACAAGGGCATGGAGCATTGTGATGAGAAGACCATGGAGCATTCTGATGGCATCCGTCTTGGAGCTTAGTGAGGAGAAGGGCATGGAGCATTGTGCTTACAGGTTTCTTGGAGCATGGTGAATAAAAGGGTCATGGAGCCTTGTGATGACAAGGCCATGGAACATTGTGATGACGGGGGTCATGGAGCATTGTGATGACAAGGGCATGGATCATAGGTCTGAGAAGTTTCATGGAGTATTGTGATGACAGTGGGCAAGGTGCATTGTGATGACAAGGGCATGGAGCATTGTGATTACAAGATCATGGAGTATTGTGAGGACAGGTGTCAGGGAGCATTGTGATGACATATGTCATGGTCCATTGTGAGGACAATGTCATGTAGCAAAGTGATGCCAAGTGTCATGTAGGATTGTGATGACAAACTTAATGGAGCATTGTGATTTCAAGGGCTTGGAGCATTGTGATGACAAGGGTCATGGAGCATTGTGATGACAATTGCATGGAGAATTGTGATGACAAGAGCATGTAACATTGTGATGAGAAATGTCATCGAGCATTGTGAAGACAAGGATGTGGAGAATTGTGATGACAATGGACATGGAGCATTGTGCTGATCAGGGCATGGTGCATTGTGATGGCAAGACCGTGGAGCATTGTGATGAGAAGGCCATGGATAATTGTGATGATGAGCATCATGGAGAACTGTAATGACAATGGGCATGGAGCATTGTGATGACAGTGTTCATGGAGCATTGTTATGACAGGGACATGGAGCATTGTGATGACAAGGGTCATGGAGCATTGTGATGCCAATCTTGTGGAGTATTGTGATGACAATGGCATGGATCATTGTGATGAAAGGGGCATGGAGCCTTTTCATGACAGGTTTCATGGAGCATTCTTCGAAAAGTGTCAGGGAGCATTGTGATGAAAAGTGTATTGAACATTGTGATGACAAAGGTCATGGAGCATTGTGATGACAAGTGTTATGGAACATTGCGATCAGAAGCGTTTGGAGCATTTTGTTGACAGAAGTCATGGAACACTTGGATTCCAGGGAGCATGGAACATTGTGATGACAAGGGCATGAAGCAATGTGATCCCAAGTTTCAGGGAGGATTGTGATGACAAGCGCATTGAGCATTGTGATGAAAAGGTCATGTAGCATTTTGCTGACAAAGGCATGGAGCATTGTGCTGAAAAGGGCCATGGAGCAATGTTTTGACCAGCGTCTTGGAGCATTTTGTTTACAGGGTTCATGGAGCTTTGGGATGACAAGGGGATGGATCATTGTGATGACAAGGGTCATGGAGCATTTTGATGACAAGAGTCCCGGATCATTGTGTTGTCAGGGGTCATGGAGTGTTGTGATGACAGTGGTCATGGAACATTGTGATGACAGGGGTCATGGAGAATAGTGAAGACAAGGGAATGGAGCATTGTGATGACAAGGTCCTGGAGCATTGTGATGAGAAGACCATGGAGCCTTGTGATTACAAGGCTCATAGAGCATTCTGATGAAAATGGGCATGGAGAATTTTGATTACAGGGGTCATGGAGCATGGTGATTAAAAGGGCATGGAGCATTGTGATGAGAAGGCCATGGAGCATTCTGATGACATTAGTCATGGAACTTTGTGATGACAAGGGCATGGAGCACTGTGATTACAGGGGTCTTGGAGCATTGTGATGAAAAGTGTCATGGAGCCTTGTGATGGCAAGGCCGTGGAAAATTGTGATGGCAGTGGTCATGGAGCATTGTTATGACAGGGGTAATGGAGCATCATGATGACAAGGGCATGGAGCATAGTTCTGAAAATTTTCATGGATTATTGTGCTGAGAGTCGGCATGGCGCATTGTGATGACAAGGGCACGGAACACTGTGATACATGGGTCACGGAGGATTGTAATGACAAGGGGGTGGAGCATTGTGATGAGCATGTCATCGAGCACTGTGATGACAAGCGTCATGGAGTTTTGTGATGACAAGGGCATGGAGCAATGTGATGAGAGGGTTCATGGAGCATTGTGATGACAATGGCATGGAGCATTGTGATGCCAAGGGTCATGGAGTTTGTGATGACAAAGATCATGAAGCATTTTGATGAGAAGGTCGTGGTGCAATGTGATGAGAATGGCAGGGAGCATTGTGATGACAGGGTCATGGAGCAATTTGATGAAAAGTGTCATGGAACATGTTGATGACAGTGGTTATGTAACATTGTGATGAAAAGGGTCATGGAGCCTTTGATGACAGGGGTTATGGTACATTGTGATGTCAGGGGTCATGGAGCATTGTGATGATAAGGGCATGTATCATTCTGATGACAGGGGTCATGGAACATTGTGATTACAGGGTTGAGGGAGTATTGTGATGACTAGTGATGGAACATTGTGGTATCAGTGGTGAGAGAGCATTTTGATGAGAAGTGCATGGAGCATTGTGATGAAAAGGTTTATGGAGCATTGTGATGAAAAGGTTGTGGAGCATTGTGATGAGTAGCGCATGGCGCATTGTGATGACATGGGTCAAGGAACATTGTGCTGACAAGCGCATGGAGCATTGTGATGACAGGGGTCATGGAGCATTGTACTGACAAAAGCAAGGAGCTTTGTGATGACAGGGGCCTGAAGCAATGTGATCCCAAGGTTCATGGAGGATTGTGAAGACAAGCGCATGGAGCATTGTGATGACAAGGTAATGTAGCATTTTGCTGACAAAGGCATAGAGCATTGTGATGACAAGGGTCATGGAGAACTGTGATGGCAAGCGTCACGGAGCTTTGTGATTACAGGGTTCATCGAGCATTGGGATGAGAAGGGCATGGATCATTGTGATGACAAGTGTCATGGAGCATTTTGCTGACAAGAGTCCCAGATCATTGTGTTTTCAGGGGTCATGGAGTGTTGTGATGACAGGTGATATGGGGCATTGTGATGAGAAGGTCATGGACAATTTGGCTGAAAGTGTTCATGGAGTATTGTGATGACAGGGGTCATGGAGCTTTGTGATGACAAGGGCATGGAGCATTGTAATTACAGTACTCTTGGAGAATTGTGATGACAGGGGTCATAGAGCCTTCTGATGACAAGGCCGTGGAACATTCTGATGGCAGGGGTCAAAGAGCATTGTTATGACAGTTGTAATGGAGCATTGTGAGGACAAGGCCATGAACCATTGGTCTGAGAAGTTGCATGGATTATTGTGATGAGAGTGGGCATGGAGCATTGTGATGATAAGGTCATGGACCATTGTGATGACAGGGGTCATGGAACATTGTGATGACAGGGGTGAGGGTGTATTGTGATGACTAGTGATGGAACATTGTGATATCAGTGGTGAGAGAGCATTATGATGAGAAGTGCATGTAGAATTGTGATGACGAGATTTATGGAGCATTGCGATGACAAAGTTGTGGAGCATTGTGATGACAAGTGCATGGCGCATTGTGATTACAGGGGTCTTGGAACATTGTGTTGACAAGGGTCATGGAGCCTTGTGATGACAAGGGCATGGATCATTGGTCTTAAATGATTCAGGGATTATTTTGATGAGAGTGGGCATGGAGCATTGTGATGACAAGGGCAGGGATCACTGTGATACATGAGTCAGGGAGGATGGTGATGACAAGGGCATGGAGAATTGTGATGAGAAGTGAATCGAGCATTTTGATGACAAGCGTCATGGAGCATTGTGATGACAACGGCATTGAGCAATGTGACGAGAGGGTTCATGGAGCATTGTGATGACAATAGCATGGAGCATTGTGATTCCAAGGATCAAGGAGCTTTGTGATGACAAAGGTCATGGAGCATTTTGATGACAAGGGCGTGGTGCATCGTGATGAGAAGGGCATGGAACTTCCTATGACAGGGCTCATGGAACATTGCGGTGACAAGTGCATGGAGAATTGTGATGACAAGAGCATGTAACATTGTGATGAGAAATGTCATGTAGCATTGTTATGAGGAGGACGTGGAGAAATGTGATGACAAGGGACTTGGAGCATTGTGATGATCAGGGAATGGATCATTGTGATGGCAAGACCGTGGAGCACAGTGATGAGACGTCCATGGATTATGTTGATGACGAGTGTCTTGGAGCACTCTAATTACAAGAGACATGGAGCATTGTGATTACAGGTGTCATGGAGCATTGTGATGACAGGGGTCATGGAGCATTGTGATGACAAGTGTCATGGAGCATTGTGATGACAAGCTTGTGGAGTATTGTGATGACATTTGGATGGAGAATTGCGATGAAAAAGGCATGGAGTCTTTTTATGAGAGTGTTCAAGGAGCATTCTGATGACAAATGTCAGGGAGCATTGTGATGACAAGTGTATTGAGCATTGTGATGACAATGGTCATGGCGCATTGTGATGACAAGGGCATGGAGTATTGTGATGACAGGCATCATGGAGCGTTGTGATGACAAGTGTTATGGAACATTGTGATCACAAGCATTTAGAGCATTGTGATGAAAGTGGTCATGGATCATTTTGATTTCAAGGAGCATGGAGCATTGTGATGCCAAGATCATGAAGCAATGTGATCCCAAGGTTCATGGAGGATTGTGATGACAAGCTCATGGAGGTTTGTGGTGACAAGGTCTTATAGAATTTTGCTGAAAAAGGCATGGAGCATTGTGATTACAGGAGTCTTGGAACATTGTGATGAAAAGAGCATGGATCATTGTGATGAAAAAGGCATGGAGCTTTGTCATGACATGGTTCTAGTGCATACTGATAGCAAGTGCCAGGGAGCATTGTGATGACAAGTGTGTTGTGCATTGTGATGACTAAGGTCATGGAGCTTTGTGATGACATGGGCATTGATTACTGTGATGACAAGCATCATGGAGCATTGTGATCACAAGTGTTATGGAACATTGTGATCACAAGTGTTTGGATCATTGTGATGACAGAGTTCATGGATCATTTTGATTTCAAGGAGCATGGAGCATTGTGATGACCAGGGCATGAAGCAATGTGATCCCAAGGTTCATGGAGGATTTTGATGACAAGCGCATGGAGCATTGTGATGACAAGGTCATGTAGCATTTTTCTGACAAAGGCATGGAGCATTGTGATGACAAAAGTGATAGATCACTGTGATGACAAGGGTCACGGAGCACTGGGATTAGAGGGGACATGGAACTTTGGGATGACATGAGCATGGATCTTGTGATGACAAGTGTCATGCAGTATTTTGAAGAAAAGAGTCCAGGATCATTGTGTTGTCAGGGGTCATGGAACATTGTGATTATTGTGGTCATGGAGCATTGTGATGACAGGGGTCATGGAGCATTGTGATGAGAACGTCATGGAGCATTGTGATGACAGGGGTCATGGATCATTGTGATGACAAGGGTCATGGAGCATTTTGATGACAAGAGTCCCGGATCATTGTGTTGTCAGGGGTCATGGAGTGTTGTGATGACAGTGGTCATGGAACATTGTGATGACAGGGGTCATGGAGAATAGTGATGACAAGGGAATGGAGCATTGTGATGACAAGGTCCTGGAGCATTGTGATGAGAAGACCATGGAGCCTTGTGATTACAAGGCTCATAGAGCATTCTGATGAAAATGGGCATGGAGAATTTTGATTACAGGGGTCATGGAGCATGGTGATTAAAAGGGCATGGAGCATTGTGATGAGAAGGCCATGGAGCATTCTGATGACATTAGTCATGGAACTTTGTGATGACAAGGGCATGGAGCACTGTGATTACAGGGGTCTTGGAGCATTGTGATGAAAAGTGTCATGGAGCCTTGTGATGGCAAGGCCGTGGAAAATTGTGATGGCAGTGGTCATGGAGCATTGTTATGACAGGGGTAATGGAGCATCATGATGACAAGGGCATGGAGCATAGTTCTGAAAATTTTCATGGATTATTGTGCTGAGAGTCGGCATGGCGCATTGTGATGACAAGGGCACGGAACACTGTGATACATGGGTCACGGAGGATTGTAATGACAAGGGGGTGGAGCATTGTGATGAGCATGTCATCGAGCACTGTGATGACAAGCGTCATGGAGTTTTGTGATGACAAGGGCATGGAGCAATGTGATGAGAGGGTTCATGGAGCATTGTGATGACAATGGCATGGAGCATTGTGATGCCAAGGGTCATGGAGTTTGTGATGACAAAGATCATGAAGCATTTTGATGAGAAGGTCGTGGTGCAATGTGATGAGAATGGCAGGGAGCATTGTGATGACAGGGTCATGGAGCAATTTGATGAAAAGTGTCATGGAACATGTTGATGACAGTGGTTATGTAACATTGTGATGAAAAGGGTCATGGAGCCTTTGATGACAGGGGTTATGGTACATTGTGATGTCAGGGGTCATGGAGCATTGTGATGATAAGGGCATGTATCATTCTGATGACAGGGGTCATGGAACATTGTGATTACAGGGTTGAGGGAGTATTGTGATGACTAGTGATGGAACATTGTGGTATCAGTGGTGAGAGAGCATTTTGATGAGAAGTGCATGGAGCATTGTGATGAAAAGGTTTATGGAGCATTGTGATGAAAAGGTTGTGGAGCATTGTGATGAGTAGCGCATGGCGCATTGTGATGACATGGGTCAAGGAACATTGTGCTGACAAGCGCATGGAGCATTGTGATGACAGGGGTCATGGAGCATTGTACTGACAAAAGCAAGGAGCTTTGTGATGACAGGGGCCTGAAGCAATGTGATCCCAAGGTTCATGGAGGATTGTGAAGACAAGCGCATGGAGCATTGTGATGACAAGGTAATGTAGCATTTTGCTGACAAAGGCATAGAGCATTGTGATGACAAGGGTCATGGAGAACTGTGATGGCAAGCGTCACGGAGCTTTGTGATTACAGGGTTCATCGAGCATTGGGATGAGAAGGGCATGGATCATTGTGATGACAAGTGTCATGGAGCATTTTGCTGACAAGAGTCCCAGATCATTGTGTTTTCAGGGGTCATGGAGTGTTGTGATGACAGGTGATATGGGGCATTGTGATGAGAAGGTCATGGACAATTTGGCTGAAAGTGTTCATGGAGTATTGTGATGACAGGGGTCATGGAGCTTTGTGATGACAAGGGCATGGAGCATTGTAATTACAGTACTCTTGGAGAATTGTGATGACAGGGGTCATAGAGCCTTCTGATGACAAGGCCGTGGAACATTCTGATGGCAGGGGTCAAAGAGCATTGTTATGACAGTTGTAATGGAGCATTGTGAGGACAAGGCCATGAACCATTGGTCTGAGAAGTTGCATGGATTATTGTGATGAGAGTGGGCATGGAGCATTGTGATGATAAGGTCATGGACCATTGTGATGACAGGGGTCATGGAACATTGTGATGACAGGGGTGAGGGTGTATTGTGATGACTAGTGATGGAACATTGTGATATCAGTGGTGAGAGAGCATTATGATGAGAAGTGCATGTAGAATTGTGATGACGAGATTTATGGAGCATTGCGATGACAAAGTTGTGGAGCATTGTGATGACAAGTGCATGGCGCATTGTGATTACAGGGGTCTTGGAACATTGTGTTGACAAGGGTCATGGAGCCTTGTGATGACAAGGGCATGGATCATTGGTCTTAAATGATTCAGGGATTATTTTGATGAGAGTGGGCATGGAGCATTGTGATGACAAGGGCAGGGATCACTGTGATACATGAGTCAGGGAGGATGGTGATGACAAGGGCATGGAGAATTGTGATGAGAAGTGAATCGAGCATTTTGATGACAAGCGTCATGGAGCATTGTGATGACAACGGCATTGAGCAATGTGACGAGAGGGTTCATGGAGCATTGTGATGACAATAGCATGGAGCATTGTGATTCCAAGGATCAAGGAGCTTTGTGATGACAAAGGTCATGGAGCATTTTGATGACAAGGGCGTGGTGCATCGTGATGAGAAGGGCATGGAACTTCCTATGACAGGGCTCATGGAACATTGCGGTGACAAGTGCATGGAGAATTGTGATGACAAGAGCATGTAACATTGTGATGAGAAATGTCATGTAGCATTGTTATGAGGAGGACGTGGAGAAATGTGATGACAAGGGACTTGGAGCATTGTGATGATCAGGGAATGGATCATTGTGATGGCAAGACCGTGGAGCACAGTGATGAGACGTCCATGGATTATGTTGATGACGAGTGTCTTGGAGCACTCTAATTACAAGAGACATGGAGCATTGTGATTACAGGTGTCATGGAGCATTGTGATGACAGGGGTCATGGAGCATTGTGATGACAAGTGTCATGGAGCATTGTGATGACAAGCTTGTGGAGTATTGTGATGACATTTGGATGGAGAATTGCGATGAAAAAGGCATGGAGTCTTTTTATGAGAGTGTTCAAGGAGCATTCTGATGACAAATGTCAGGGAGCATTGTGATGACAAGTGTATTGAGCATTGTGATGACAATGGTCATGGCGCATTGTGATGACAAGGGCATGGAGTATTGTGATGACAGGCATCATGGAGCGTTGTGATGACAAGTGTTATGGAACATTGTGATCACAAGCATTTAGAGCATTGTGATGAAAGTGGTCATGGATCATTTTGATTTCAAGGAGCATGGAGCATTGTGATGCCAAGATCATGAAGCAATGTGATCCCAAGGTTCATGGAGGATTGTGATGACAAGCTCATGGAGGTTTGTGGTGACAAGGTCTTATAGAATTTTGCTGAAAAAGGCATGGAGCATTGTGATTACAGGAGTCTTGGAACATTGTGATGAAAAGAGCATGGATCATTGTGATGAAAAAGGCATGGAGCATTGTCATGACATGGTTCTAGTGCATACTGATAGCAAGTGCCAGGGAGCATTGTGATGACAAGTGTGTTGTGCATTGTGATGACTAAGGTCATGGAGCTTTGTGATGACATGGGCATTGATTACTGTGATGACAAGCATCATGGAGCATTGTGATCACAAGTGTTATGGAACATTGTGATCACAAGTGTTTGGATCATTGTGATGACAGAGTTCATGGATCATTTTGATTTCAAGGAGCATGGAGCATTGTGATGACCAGGGCATGAAGCAATGTGATCCCAAGGTTCATGGAGGATTTTGATGACAAGCGCATGGAGCATTGTGATGACAAGGTCATGTAGCATTTTTCTGACAAAGGCATGGAGCATTGTGATGACAAAAGTGATAGATCACTGTGATGACAAGGGTCACGGAGCACTGGGATTAGAGGGGACATGGAACTTTGGGATGACATGAGCATGGATCTTGTGATGACAAGTGTCATGCAGTATTTTGAAGAAAAGAGTCCAGGATCATTGTGTTGTCAGGGGTCATGGAACATTGTGATTATTGTGGTCATGGAGCATTGTGATGACAGGGGTCATGGAGCATTGTGATGAGAACGTCATGGAGCATTGTGATGACAGGGGTCATGGATCATTGTGATGACAAGGGTCATGGAGCATTTTGATGACAAGAGTCCCGGATCATTGTGTTGTCAGGGGTCATGGAGTGTTGTGATGACAGTGGTCATGGAACATTGTGATGACAGGGGTCATGGAGAATAGTGATGACAAGGGAATGGAGCATTGTGATGACAAGGTCCTGGAGCATTGTGATGAGAAGACCATGGAGCCTTGTGATTACAAGGCTCATAGAGCATTCTGATGAAAATGGGCATGGAGAATTTTGATTACAGGGGTCATGGAGCATGGTGATTAAAAGGGCATGGAGCATTGTGATGAGAAGGCCATGGAGCATTCTGATGACATTAGTCATGGAACTTTGTGATGACAAGGGCATGGAGCACTGTGATTACAGGGGTCTTGGAGCATTGTGATGAAAAGTGTCATGGAGCCTTGTGATGGCAAGGCCGTGGAAAATTGTGATGGCAGTGGTCATGGAGCATTGTTATGACAGGGGTAATGGAGCATCATGATGACAAGGGCATGGAGCATAGTTCTGAAAATTTTCATGGATTATTGTGCTGAGAGTCGGCATGGCGCATTGTGATGACAAGGGCACGGAACACTGTGATACATGGGTCACGGAGGATTGTAATGACAAGGGGGTGGAGCATTGTGATGAGCATGTCATCGAGCACTGTGATGACAAGCGTCATGGAGTTTTGTGATGACAAGGGCATGGAGCAATGTGATGAGAGGGTTCATGGAGCATTGTGATGACAATGGCATGGAGCATTGTGATGCCAAGGGTCATGGAGTTTGTGATGACAAAGATCATGAAGCATTTTGATGAGAAGGTCGTGGTGCAATGTGATGAGAATGGCAGGGAGCATTGTGATGACAGGGTCATGGAGCAATTTGATGAAAAGTGTCATGGAACATGTTGATGACAGTGGTTATGTAACATTGTGATGAAAAGGGTCATGGAGCCTTTGATGACAGGGGTTATGGTACATTGTGATGTCAGGGGTCATGGAGCATTGTGATGATAAGGGCATGTATCATTCTGATGACAGGGGTCATGGAACACTGTGATTACAGGGTTGAGGGAGTATTGTGATGACTAGTGATGGAACATTGTGGTATCAGTGGTGAGAGAGCATTTTGATGAGAAGTGCATGGAGCATTGTGATGAAAAGGTTTATGGAGCATTGTGATGAAAAGGTTGTGGAGCATTGTGATGAGTAGCGCATGGCGCATTGTGATGACATGGGTCAAGGAACATTGTGCTGACAAGCGCATGGAGCATTGTGATGACAGGGGTCATGGAGCATTGTACTGACAAAAGCAAGGAGCTTTGTGATGACAGGGGCCTGAAGCAATGTGATCCCAAGGTTCATGGAGGATTGTGAAGACAAGCGCATGGAGCATTGTGATGACAAGGTAATGTAGCATTTTGCTGACAAAGGCATAGAGCATTGTGATGACAAGGGTCATGGAGAACTGTGATGGCAAGCGTCACGGAGCTTTGTGATTACAGGGTTCATCGAGCATTGGGATGAGAAGGGCATGGATCATTGTGATGACAAGTGTCATGGAGCATTTTGCTGACAAGAGTCCCAGATCATTGTGTTTTCAGGGGTCATGGAGTGTTGTGATGACAGGTGATATGGGGCATTGTGATGAGAAGGTCATGGACAATTTGGCTGAAAGTGTTCATGGAGTATTGTGATGACAGGGGTCATGGAGCTTTGTGATGACAAGGGCATGGAGCATTGTAATTACAGTACTCTTGGAGAATTGTGATGACAGGGGTCATAGAGCCTTCTGATGACAAGGCCGTGGAACATTCTGATGGCAGGGGTCAAAGAGCATTGTTATGACAGTTGTAATGGAGCATTGTGAGGACAAGGCCATGAACCATTGGTCTGAGAAGTTGCATGGATTATTGTGATGAGAGTGGGCATGGAGCATTGTGATGATAAGGTCATGGACCATTGTGATGACAGGGGTCATGGAACATTGTGATGACAGGGGTGAGGGTGTATTGTGATGACTAGTGATGGAACATTGTGATATCAGTGGTGAGAGAGCATTATGATGAGAAGTGCATGTAGAATTGTGATGACGAGATTTATGGAGCATTGCGATGACAAAGTTGTGGAGCATTGTGATGACAAGTGCATGGCGCATTGTGATTACAGGGGTCTTGGAACATTGTGTTGACAAGGGTCATGGAGCCTTGTGATGACAAGGGCATGGATCATTGGTCTTAAATGATTCAGGGATTATTTTGATGAGAGTGGGCATGGAGCATTGTGATGACAAGGGCAGGGATCACTGTGATACATGAGTCAGGGAGGATGGTGATGACAAGGGCATGGAGAATTGTGATGAGAAGTGAATCGAGCATTTTGATGACAAGCGTCATGGAGCATTGTGATGACAACGGCATTGAGCAATGTGACGAGAGGGTTCATGGAGCATTGTGATGACAATAGCATGGAGCATTGTGATTCCAAGGATCAAGGAGCTTTGTGATGACAAAGGTCATGGAGCATTTTGATGACAAGGGCGTGGTGCATCGTGATGAGAAGGGCATGGAACTTCCTATGACAGGGCTCATGGAACATTGCGGTGACAAGTGCATGGAGAATTGTGATGACAAGAGCATGTAACATTGTGATGAGAAATGTCATGTAGCATTGTTATGAGGAGGACGTGGAGAAATGTGATGACAAGGGACTTGGAGCATTGTGATGATCAGGGAATGGATCATTGTGATGGCAAGACCGTGGAGCACAGTGATGAGACGTCCATGGATTATGTTGATGACGAGTGTCTTGGAGCACTCTAATTACAAGAGACATGGAGCATTGTGATTACAGGTGTCATGGAGCATTGTGATGACAGGGGTCATGGAGCATTGTGATGACAAGTGTCATGGAGCATTGTGATGACAAGCTTGTGGAGTATTGTGATGACATTTGGATGGAGAATTGCGATGAAAAAGGCATGGAGTCTTTTTATGAGAGTGTTCAAGGAGCATTCTGATGACAAATGTCAGGGAGCATTGTGATGACAAGTGTATTGAGCATTGTGATGACAATGGTCATGGCGCATTGTGATGACAAGGGCATGGAGTATTGTGATGACAGGCATCATGGAGCGTTGTGATGACAAGTGTTATGGAACATTGTGATCACAAGCATTTAGAGCATTGTGATGAAAGTGGTCATGGATCATTTTGATTTCAAGGAGCATGGAGCATTGTGATGCCAAGATCATGAAGCAATGTGATCCCAAGGTTCATGGAGGATTGTGATGACAAGCTCATGGAGGTTTGTGGTGACAAGGTCTTATAGAATTTTGCTGAAAAAGGCATGGAGCATTGTGATTACAGGAGTCTTGGAACATTGTGATGAAAAGAGCATGGATCATTGTGATGAAAAAGGCATGGAGCATTGTCATGACATGGTTCTAGTGCATACTGATAGCAAGTGCCAGGGAGCATTGTGATGACAAGTGTGTTGTGCATTGTGATGACTAAGGTCATGGAGCTTTGTGATGACATGGGCATTGATTACTGTGATGACAAGCATCATGGAGCATTGTGATCACAAGTGTTATGGAACATTGTGATCACAAGTGTTTGGATCATTGTGATGACAGAGTTCATGGATCATTTTGATTTCAAGGAGCATGGAGCATTGTGATGACCAGGGCATGAAGCAATGTGATCCCAAGGTTCATGGAGGATTTTGATGACAAGCGCATGGAGCATTGTGATGACAAGGTCATGTAGCATTTTTCTGACAAAGGCATGGAGCATTGTGATGACAAAAGTGATAGATCACTGTGATGACAAGGGTCACGGAGCACTGGGATTAGAGGGGACATGGAACTTTGGGATGACATGAGCATGGATCTTGTGATGACAAGTGTCATGCAGTATTTTGAAGAAAAGAGTCCAGGATCATTGTGTTGTCAGGGGTCATGGAACATTGTGATTATTGTGGTCATGGAGCATTGTGATGACAGGGGTCATGGAGCATTGTGATGAGAACGTCATGGAGCATTGTGATGACAGGGGTCATGGATCATTGTGATGACAAGGGTCATGGAGCATTTTGATGACAAGAGTCCCGGATCATTGTGTTGTCAGGGGTCATGGAGTGTTGTGATGACAGTGGTCATGGAACATTGTGATGACAGGGGTCATGGAGAATAGTGATGACAAGGGAATGGAGCATTGTGATGACAAGGTCCTGGAGCATTGTGATGAGAAGACCATGGAGCCTTGTGATTACAAGGCTCATAGAGCATTCTGATGAAAATGGGCATGGAGAATTTTGATTACAGGGGTCATGGAGCATGGTGATTAAAAGGGCATGGAGCATTGTGATGAGAAGGCCATGGAGCATTCTGATGACATTAGTCATGGAACTTTGTGATGACAAGGGCATGGAGCACTGTGATTACAGGGGTCTTGGAGCATTGTGATGAAAAGTGTCATGGAGCCTTGTGATGGCAAGGCCGTGGAAAATTGTGATGGCAGTGGTCATGGAGCATTGTTATGACAGGGGTAATGGAGCATCATGATGACAAGGGCATGGAGCATAGTTCTGAAAATTTTCATGGATTATTGTGCTGAGAGTCGGCATGGCGCATTGTGATGACAAGGGCACGGAACACTGTGATACATGGGTCACGGAGGATTGTAATGACAAGGGGGTGGAGCATTGTGATGAGCATGTCATCGAGCACTGTGATGACAAGCGTCATGGAGTTTTGTGATGACAAGGGCATGGAGCAATGTGATGAGAGGGTTCATGGAGCATTGTGATGACAATGGCATGGAGCATTGTGATGCCAAGGGTCATGGAGTTTGTGATGACAAAGATCATGAAGCATTTTGATGAGAAGGTCGTGGTGCAATGTGATGAGAATGGCAGGGAGCATTGTGATGACAGGGTCATGGAGCAATTTGATGAAAAGTGTCATGGAACATGTTGATGACAGTGGTTATGTAACATTGTGATGAAAAGGGTCATGGAGCCTTTGATGACAGGGGTTATGGTACATTGTGATGTCAGGGGTCATGGAGCATTGTGATGATAAGGGCATGTATCATTCTGATGACAGGGGTCATGGAACATTGTGATTACAGGGTTGAGGGAGTATTGTGATGACTAGTGATGGAACATTGTGGTATCAGTGGTGAGAGAGCATTTTGATGAGAAGTGCATGGAGCATTGTGATGAAAAGGTTTATGGAGCATTGTGATGAAAAGGTTGTGGAGCATTGTGATGAGTAGCGCATGGCGCATTGTGATGACATGGGTCAAGGAACATTGTGCTGACAAGCGCATGGAGCATTGTGATGACAGGGGTCATGGAGCATTGTACTGACAAAAGCAAGGAGCTTTGTGATGACAGGGGCCTGAAGCAATGTGATCCCAAGGTTCATGGAGGATTGTGAAGACAAGCGCATGGAGCATTGTGATGACAAGGTAATGTAGCATTTTGCTGACAAAGGCATAGAGCATTGTGATGACAAGGGTCATGGAGAACTGTGATGGCAAGCGTCACGGAGCTTTGTGATTACAGGGTTCATCGAGCATTGGGATGAGAAGGGCATGGATCATTGTGATGACAAGTGTCATGGAGCATTTTGCTGACAAGAGTCCCAGATCATTGTGTTTTCAGGGGTCATGGAGTGTTGTGATGACAGGTGATATGGGGCATTGTGATGAGAAGGTCATGGACAATTTGGCTGAAAGTGTTCATGGAGTATTGTGATGACAGGGGTCATGGAGCTTTGTGATGACAAGGGCATGGAGCATTGTAATTACAGTACTCTTGGAGAATTGTGATGACAGGGGTCATAGAGCCTTCTGATGACAAGGCCGTGGAACATTCTGATGGCAGGGGTCAAAGAGCATTGTTATGACAGTTGTAATGGAGCATTGTGAGGACAAGGCCATGAACCATTGGTCTGAGAAGTTGCATGGATTATTGTGATGAGAGTGGGCATGGAGCATTGTGATGATAAGGTCATGGACCATTGTGATGACAGGGGTCATGGAACATTGTGATGACAGGGGTGAGGGTGTATTGTGATGACTAGTGATGGAACATTGTGATATCAGTGGTGAGAGAGCATTATGATGAGAAGTGCATGTAGAATTGTGATGACGAGATTTATGGAGCATTGCGATGACAAAGTTGTGGAGCATTGTGATGACAAGTGCATGGCGCATTGTGATTACAGGGGTCTTGGAACATTGTGTTGACAAGGGTCATGGAGCCTTGTGATGACAAGGGCATGGATCATTGGTCTTAAATGATTCAGGGATTATTTTGATGAGAGTGGGCATGGAGCATTGTGATGACAAGGGCAGGGATCACTGTGATACATGAGTCAGGGAGGATGGTGATGACAAGGGCATGGAGAATTGTGATGAGAAGTGAATCGAGCATTTTGATGACAAGCGTCATGGAGCATTGTGATGACAACGGCATTGAGCAATGTGACGAGAGGGTTCATGGAGCATTGTGATGACAATAGCATGGAGCATTGTGATTCCAAGGATCAAGGAGCTTTGTGATGACAAAGGTCATGGAGCATTTTGATGACAAGGGCGTGGTGCATCGTGATGAGAAGGGCATGGAACTTCCTATGACAGGGCTCATGGAACATTGCGGTGACAAGTGCATGGAGAATTGTGATGACAAGAGCATGTAACATTGTGATGAGAAATGTCATGTAGCATTGTTATGAGGAGGACGTGGAGAAATGTGATGACAAGGGACTTGGAGCATTGTGATGATCAGGGAATGGATCATTGTGATGGCAAGACCGTGGAGCACAGTGATGAGACGTCCATGGATTATGTTGATGACGAGTGTCTTGGAGCACTCTAATTACAAGAGACATGGAGCATTGTGATTACAGGTGTCATGGAGCATTGTGATGACAGGGGTCATGGAGCATTGTGATGACAAGTGTCATGGAGCATTGTGATGACAAGCTTGTGGAGTATTGTGATGACATTTGGATGGAGAATTGCGATGAAAAAGGCATGGAGTCTTTTTATGAGAGTGTTCAAGGAGCATTCTGATGACAAATGTCAGGGAGCATTGTGATGACAAGTGTATTGAGCATTGTGATGACAATGGTCATGGCGCATTGTGATGACAAGGGCATGGAGTATTGTGATGACAGGCATCATGGAGCGTTGTGATGACAAGTGTTATGGAACATTGTGATCACAAGCATTTAGAGCATTGTGATGAAAGTGGTCATGGATCATTTTGATTTCAAGGAGCATGGAGCATTGTGATGCCAAGATCATGAAGCAATGTGATCCCAAGGTTCATGGAGGATTGTGATGACAAGCTCATGGAGGTTTGTGGTGACAAGGTCTTATAGAATTTTGCTGAAAAAGGCATGGAGCATTGTGATTACAGGAGTCTTGGAACATTGTGATGAAAAGAGCATGGATCATTGTGATGAAAAAGGCATGGAGCATTGTCATGACATGGTTCTAGTGCATACTGATAGCAAGTGCCAGGGAGCATTGTGATGACAAGTGTGTTGTGCATTGTGATGACTAAGGTCATGGAGCTTTGTGATGACATGGGCATTGATTACTGTGATGACAAGCATCATGGAGCATTGTGATCACAAGTGTTATGGAACATTGTGATCACAAGTGTTTGGATCATTGTGATGACAGAGTTCATGGATCATTTTGATTTCAAGGAGCATGGAGCATTGTGATGACCAGGGCATGAAGCAATGTGATCCCAAGGTTCATGGAGGATTTTGATGACAAGCGCATGGAGCATTGTGATGACAAGGTCATGTAGCATTTTTCTGACAAAGGCATGGAGCATTGTGATGACAAAAGTGATAGATCACTGTGATGACAAGGGTCACGGAGCACTGGGATTAGAGGGGACATGGAACTTTGGGATGACATGAGCATGGATCTTGTGATGACAAGTGTCATGCAGTATTTTGAAGAAAAGAGTCCAGGATCATTGTGTTGTCAGGGGTCATGGAACATTGTGATTATTGTGGTCATGGAGCATTGTGATGACAGGGGTCATGGAGCATTGTGATGAGAACGTCATGGAGCATTGTGATGACAGGGGTCATGGATCATTGTGATGACAAGGGTCATGGAGCATTTTGATGACAAGAGTCCCGGATCATTGTGTTGTCAGGGGTCATGGAGTGTTGTGATGACAGTGGTCATGGAACATTGTGATGACAGGGGTCATGGAGAATAGTGATGACAAGGGAATGGAGCATTGTGATGACAAGGTCCTGGAGCATTGTGATGAGAAGACCATGGAGCCTTGTGATTACAAGGCTCATAGAGCATTCTGATGAAAATGGGCATGGAGAATTTTGATTACAGGGGTCATGGAGCATGGTGATTAAAAGGGCATGGAGCATTGTGATGAGAAGGCCATGGAGCATTCTGATGACATTAGTCATGGAACTTTGTGATGACAAGGGCATGGAGCACTGTGATTACAGGGGTCTTGGAGCATTGTGATGAAAAGTGTCATGGAGCCTTGTGATGGCAAGGCCGTGGAAAATTGTGATGGCAGTGGTCATGGAGCATTGTTATGACAGGGGTAATGGAGCATCATGATGACAAGGGCATGGAGCATAGTTCTGAAAATTTTCATGGATTATTGTGCTGAGAGTCGGCATGGCGCATTGTGATGACAAGGGCACGGAACACTGTGATACATGGGTCACGGAGGATTGTAATGACAAGGGGGTGGAGCATTGTGATGAGCATGTCATCGAGCACTGTGATGACAAGCGTCATGGAGTTTTGTGATGACAAGGGCATGGAGCAATGTGATGAGAGGGTTCATGGAGCATTGTGATGACAATGGCATGGAGCATTGTGATGCCAAGGGTCATGGAGTTTGTGATGACAAAGATCATGAAGCATTTTGATGAGAAGGTCGTGGTGCAATGTGATGAGAATGGCAGGGAGCATTGTGATGACAGGGTCATGGAGCAATTTGATGAAAAGTGTCATGGAACATGTTGATGACAGTGGTTATGTAACATTGTGATGAAAAGGGTCATGGAGCCTTTGATGACAGGGGTTATGGTACATTGTGATGTCAGGGGTCATGGAGCATTGTGATGATAAGGGCATGTATCATTCTGATGACAGGGGTCATGGAACATTGTGATTACAGGGTTGAGGGAGTATTGTGAT